>NW_027070055.1:143219-321033 GCF_002906115.3 Quercus suber
AACTTTGATATTGATCTCATCTGAAGGACAGACAATAAACTAATCAAATCTTTAACTAGAAAAAATAAAATAGTAGAAAAGAGCTAAAACCTTAGATTCAGCTAAACTTACAGCAATGAGTGCTCAAATGATCTGGAGGCTGCCACAGGTTCATGTAGGCAAAGCAATTAAAACAGACTTTGCAAAGATGAACTTGGCCATTCCAAGATTACAGGTTTCCAAGGTCCATGGAATGGCACAAATATGAAGATTTTGTTAGATGCTAGAACCAGAGCTAATAGAGCAACTAAAAAATAATTTCATTTGCAACCACCTGGGCATGATGTCCAAGTCTATTCCACTGTCCATTGCAGTAAGATTAGGAGATATCCAGTAAGAGCCAATTGTCAAGGGAGATAAAAGTCCTTCCATGGTTCTGACTTTGAATGCTGAGAACCATCCAACAGATACCTAGGAACATACCCAGCTCCTTAGCATCCAAATCCAAGAATCAGATAATTTTGAAAGTAATGAAGCTCAATTCGTATATTTCCTACCAGTGTGAGATATTTTCAAGCTAATCTGACAAATAGCCATATATCTGATTATTAACTTAAGTCCTTAAACACTAGATGGATTCAGCTCCCTGAGTAAAATTAAGATGTCATACATTGATTCATCGACACTATAAACCTTCCTTCATTTCATGTAACAGAAATTCTATAATAGGAACGTAGCCTTCCCCTTTAATTTACAACTCCAAATTTCTTAGAAAACCATAAATCTGCTCAGAGGCTGGGTAGAAACTGTCATTAGCTATAAAACTATTGACCGCATTCCTTATCTCTACACTGAGCCAAAACTCTTCTTCAACCCCTTCTCATTTATTTGAGGCCTAAGTTTAGCCACATTGTCCCATTTCTTCTCCACGGCATAAATATGTGATAGCAGTACATAATACCCCACGTGATTGGGATCTAACTGGAAAAAGATTCTTTGCAGCAATCTCTCCCATCTCCATATTATTATGGATTCTACAAGCACCTAGTAGAGCTCCCCAAACATCGGGTTCAGCTGGATTTGACATTTGGTTAATAATGTCAATGGCCTTATCAAGCTATCCTGTCCTGCCAAATCCCATAATGTTCCGACTCAGGCCTTGGTATTCATGTGACATCATATTAAATATCTTTATCCCTTCTTCAACCAAACCTACATGGCTACAAGCAGAAAGGATTGAGGGAAATGTTACATTATTTGGTATAACTATTGCAATCTTAACCATCTGATCAAATATTAAAAAAGAAAATTCCCCTTGCCCATGAATTCCATATCCTGCAATCATTGCACTCCAAATAACATCTTTGTGTATGATCCCTTCAAATACTTTTGTAGCATTATCTATGCTACAACATTTTGAATACAACTCTATGAGTGGAGCACCAACAAAAATGTTGTTGTTGAAGCCGCTTATAATTATATATCCATGAAGGCAAACATCTTGTTGAAGAATCCCTGATTCTGAACAAGCTGCAAGAATCTTCACCATAGCAACAGCATCAGGTTGCATTTCATTTGATAGCATGTTATGAAAGACTTCCATTGGCTTATGTGCCATCCCATTTTGAGTATTCCCACGTAACAAAGCAGCCCACGAAACGACATCTTAGCTGGGCATTCTTTCAAAGAGATCAATTGCTTTGTCAGGCAAGAAGCACTTCATATGCATATCAATTAAAGCAGTGGCAACTGAGACATCTAACTTGAAACCTTTCCAAACAGCAAATACATGGATCATCTTACACTCTTCTAGACTACAAGCAACTGCACACACTTGTAATGCACTAACCACAGTAGCTGAATTTGGCTCAACTCCCCCATCAATCATCTCATTGAATCAATCTAAGGCCTCAACAGCAGCCTCATTATGAGTATAACAAGCAACCATTGAGCTTCATGATATAACATCTTTTTCTGGCATCCTCCTATACAATTTAGCTGCAATTTTGACAGGTCCTGTCTTTGCATATAGATTCAACAATGAGTTCACCAAAGATAAGTCAATATCAAACCCCCTTCTAATCACAAAACCATGTACACAGCTTCCAAGCTTACAATTAAGCAATTGTGCACAAGCAGAAACAACACCGACAAGCATCACCAGATCAGGATTTGTTGTTCGTATTGGGTGAAATAAATATGTTTGCACAAGGTTAAAGAAGAGAGAGAGAAGATAATATGACACAAGGAATTTACGTGGTTCGGCAATATGCCTACGTCCACGGGAGGCGACGGAATAAATTTCCACTATAGTTTGGAGATTACAACAATGACTTGTAAGCACTCTCACATAAACCCAAACCCCAAATACACCCTTGGTTCTCTCACAAACAAATAGAGAACACCCTTTTGTATTTAGGCAAAATTGCAAGACCCAACTTCCTAGCTCTGGTGCACACACACAGAAGAAGTTATTTGCTATCTCCCTAGCTCACACTTGCATGCTTTTCATTTGCTCCACACATATTGTATTTATAGCCAAACCTTTAGCCGAAATTCACCAATGTAAAACACCAATATTTGTCTAAGGAATTCAACAATAGTGGCTAAGCATTTATTGCCAATTGAATCATATATTTCGGCTAGACCAAAAGAATGCATGAATACTTGTTCAAGTTGCATTCTTCCTTGCCGTTTCTTGATGATTCATGCATGCAAGAAGTCATAAATTTCGGCCAATAGATGAAGTTTGTAGAACATGCAAGACTTCTATCAAAGAAGTCAATAATTCTGGCTATGCATCCATGCAATATTTCTTGAAACTTCTTTGCATTTCTTCATCTACAAAAATCATGCAATTTCTTGCAACTTCCAAATGGTTTGATATTTAATTGTCAAGCCACCAATGTTGACAATTCAAGCCATTTTATTTGACAATTCAAGCCATTCTAACAGGATTAAAGCGCTCCGCCATCTCCATTGGAGAGAAAAATGCAATGGCTTCTTCAGGAAAACCATTCTGCTCATGCCCAGCCATTAAAGTCCACATAATGACACATCCGGTCCAGAAAATTCCTTAAACACTCTTAAAGCTTCACCCATTTGTCCACACTTCGAATAAAACTCAATCAACACAGAACCCACATACATGTTCATTCCAATCCTATGTTAATTATTCACAAACCCATGAATCACCTTGCCATACTCTAGCGCCGGCAAACTGGTGCAAGCCTTAAGAGCAATGGGTGTTGTAGAATGATCAGGTTTGCCTCAGTGGAAATTCCACAAGATACAATGCGAAAGTCTCTTCCCATTGTTTCTCTTTCAAATAGCTCCCAAGTATAGCGTTCCAGAGAAAACAAGTTCTGTGAGGCGTTTCGTCGAACAGTTTGCGCGCATGCTGAAGAGAAGTATATTTACCAAAACGAGAGATGAGTTTGGTGGCAAAAAAACTGTCGTGTGAAAAAGGCAAGCTTTGAGGGTCTGAGCGTGCAATTGTGCCACCGAGTTCAGTGTTATTACATGTTTGGAACAGCTTCACAAGTATAAACAAAAATAACAGAAATAAATTACAATGACAACTTATGGTATGTTTGGATGTTTAAAAAAGGAGGGAGAGTAGAGTAGAGGGAGGGAAAGTAATGCAATTACCTTATTTGGAAGTTTTTAAAGGATGAGGGAGAGGGGTTTGGAGAAGTTTGGAGGGGTTTGGACTCCCTCTAGCCCCTCAATTTTAATTCCCCAAATTGGAGAGATTTGGAGGGGGAGTAAAGTACATAAACTATTGACCAAATAAATTACATAATTTACCCTTATTATATTAACAAAATTACACAAGGGGAAGGGCTAATTAATCCCTTCCCCCTTACTAATTTTAAAAATATCCAAATAAGGTGGAGGTGAATCATTCTTCTCTACTCTTCTCCCCACTACTCCCCTTCCCTCTACTCCCTTCTACTCTCCTCCCTCTCTAAACTTCCAAACAAGCCATTAACGAACTGGTTTCAGGAAAAAGCAACGATTCACTTCTCTCTCTCCTCTCTCTCTCTCTCTCTCTCTCTCTCTCTCTCTCTCTCTCTCTCTATATATATATATATATATATATAACAAATGACATTAAACTTTTAAGTGAACTCATAATATTGTGCCATATTTTTTTAGTATTTTTAATAATTTTTTTTTTAGGGTTTAAATTACTCTTTCTCAACTATTAGATATCCAAAAAAGAAATAATATATATTGTGGGTACCATAGGAGTGCTTCATAACGTCCTAGGCCTGTTAGGCGTGCTTGGCATTCATCTAGGCGTGCTTGGCAATCACCTAGACCGTCCTCAAATGGCCTTGCATTCACCTCGGCATGCTTGGCACGAATAACTATAAACTAATGGTACACTACTTCCTTCGCTTCAAAACTTATAAGGCAGCAAGTGGGGGGTTTTCCTTCGATGTGGGACTCCTAGGACACCGTCTGAGGTAAATGCCAAGCACGCCTAGCAGGCCTAGGATGCTGTGAAGCACTCTTATGGTACCCACATATATAAATATAAATAAATATATATATATATATATATAACAAATAACATTAAACTTTTAAGTGACCTCATAATATTATGTCATATCCTTTTGGTATTTTCAATAAAAAAAAAATCTACGATTTAAATTACTCTTTCTCAATTATTAGATATCAAAAAAAGAAATAATAATAATAATAATAATAATATTATTATTATTGTTGTTGTTGTTGTTGTGCCATATAAGCTTTTGAGAACTCACAATTTCACACATAACTTTATATATATATATATATATATAAACTTTCCATTAGAATATAGTATTTTCTTTAAATAATGAAATATATATTTTCGTATACAAAAATAATTATAATAAATTCCCAATCATAATAATGTCTATTAATAACTACCATAACTATCAAATTTATATTTAGATAAAAAAAGAGAGTGAAAAAAAAATCATATTATGTTAAACTTTCTCATGCATTGCAAGGGTTACCTCAATTTTTTTTATATTAAATTTTTGTGTTTCTTATGATATAAAAAAAAAAAAAAATCGATTCATGATACGATTTATGTTTTAACAACTATGGACTAACCTATCAACTTTTGACACTAGCAACGTAATAATTTCCTCCTTTTTTATTTTTATTTTTTTGCCTTCTTTGCTTTACTTCTAAGAGCATTACCATCAGATGTTGACACACCAAACATAAAAAAACCACTCTCATCAGATGTTGTAAATGCCAAAATATTTGGCATGAGTGAATAGTACGCTCTCAAATATGAGAGCGTATGGACAGGAATGGTATAAGTGTTTAATATTTTTTTTATTCTCTTTTCTCTCTCCTCTCTCATCACTTTATTCTTTTCTCTTCTCTCTCCGTCACTCTCTATCTCTTCCCTCTCAGTCCTCCCTACTCAAGATCTCTCGCCGCCTCACCTCACCGCCAACCTCCACAGCCCTCGCCGTCGACCTCCACAGCCCTCATTGCCGACCTTCAGATCTCTTAATTGGGTCATGGGTGTGAGATTTGGGATGGGTTTCGATGTGTGGGTTTTGGGTCATTGATTGATCGGTTGGGTTGGGATTTTGGGTAGGTGGTGGTGTTGTGGTTGTGGTGGTGGTTGGTTGAGTTTTGGGCCGGTAATGTTTGTGGCTATAGTGGGCGGCGGTGTTTGTTGAAGATTTTTAGTTTTTTTTTTCCCCTCTTTTGTTGAGGTTTTTGGATTTGGAATTGGTTGGAGATCTAGTGATTGTGATTGTAGTTTGTGGCGGTTGATTTGCCGTTGGTGGTGATTTGCCGTTGCCGTTGCCGTTGGTAGTTAGTTTCTGGCAGTTTTGAGTTAATATATTATTTAATGTGTTTGATATATTATTTTAATGTTTAGAATAAAAGAATAGAACATGTGATAAATGATGTAAAATGATATAATAAAATAATAAAGTAGGATTTTTATGTGTTAAAATGACATAATTTTGCAACGCTTAATGGGAATGCTCTAAACATGGTGGTGGATTTCAATTCTGTAACACTAGATTGTTTTCAAACTTAAATTAATGTTAGTACGTATTTCAAAATTTAAATTTAAACTTAAATTAATATTAGTACGTACTTTAAAATTCAAATAGTACAAAGCTCTACTTATGAAATAGGTGTGCTTTGGAACCAAACCACAAGCCTAACCCTCCTATGCTCGGCGGTAAATAAATATATCCCGTTTAAGAGCATTTATATTAATTTGTGCAAAAAATTTGTTTACTTTACAATAAAAACATACTTTTTTTTTTTAATTTTTAATTTTTAATTTTTATTTTACATGTTTACTTTTTAAAACACCTTACATTAGGTTATTTATTTTATACTACATTTCATTAAAATATCAAATTTTCTTAATTTTTTTAATAGTTTCTTTTTTTTCACACACAACTACCATCACCCACTCTTTTTTTACATCCTTAGGATACATAAAAAAAATAATAAAAAAACTAAATGTAAAATGAATAATATTAGTGTTAAGCAGCTAAGTAATAACTTTGCAAATTTACACTTCTTTGACTTGAATGACGTATTGATCAGGACGATTTTCTGATATAAATGCTCTTGGTATGCCTATTATAAAACCCATCCACCTCTGCGACTTATTATGAAACCACAAAGCTTCTATTAACTCCAATGGCCATACTACTTTTGTACCCAGAGATACTTGTAGCAATATTTCTATGCTTCCTTTTTCTTTGTCAATGGAGATGGAGCAAAACCCGAAGCGCCATCACAAATTGGCCTGTTGTAGGAATGCTCCCGGGACTACTTCAAAATGCATACAATCTGCACGAGTATGCCACTTGGGTCCTAAAACAAAATGGGGGCACTTTTGAGTTTAAGGGCCCTTGGTTCACTAACATGAACTTCATGGTCACGAGTGATCCCATGAACATCCATCACATGTTGAGCAAAAACTTCTCCAATTACATAAAAGGGCAGAAGTTCCATGAAAATTTTGATGTTCTGGGAGATGGGATTTTCAATTCTGAGTCAGACTCGTAGAGATATCAGAGGAAGCTACTTCAGTCATTGATAAAGTACAGAAAGCTTGAGCTGTTCTTTCAGCAAGCTGTCAAGGGAATTGTGGACAACAGCCTCATTCCAGTCCTTGATCATGTCTCAAGTTTCGGAATTGAGGCGGATTTACAAGACATTTTTCACCGCTTAACCTTCGATAGTGTTTGCTTAGTGGCTTTGGGTTTTGATCCAAAATGCCTCTCCATTGAATTCCCACATGTTTCCCATGCAAAAGCGTTTGATCAATATTTAGAGGAAAGTGTGTTCTACCGGCACATTGTGCCAGAAAGCTATTGGAAGCTACAAAGATGGCTACAAATCGGAAGTGAGAAGAAGTTCAGCATTGCTGGGAAAATTTTAGATCAATTTATATACAAATGCATCTCATCCAGGCAAGAAGAACTAAGCCAAAGTAGAGCCCCAAAGACTGAGGAAGAAAAGTTCGACTTGTTGACGGCTATTGGGGAACAAGTAGAAGAAATTGGAGGTATTAAAAAATCTGACAAGTTTCTAAGGGACACTGCATTTAATCTCATGGCAGCTGGGAGAGATTCTGTAAGTGCAGGCCTCACTTGGCTTTTTTGGATTGTTGCAACACACCCATATGTGGAAGCTAAAATTCCAGGAGAGATCAAGGAGCATTTGTTGGACAAAGGAAAGTTGAAAGATTTTAACATAGATGAGCTAAGTAAGCTAGTTTATCTCCATGGAGCGATATGTGAATCCTTACGCCTTTGTCCACCCGAACCTTTCGAGCACAAATGTTCAGTTCAATTTGATATTCTTCCTAGTGGTCACTCTATCAGGCCAAATACAACAATGATATACTCTTTATACTCAATGGGAAGAATGGAGAGCATATGGGGTCAAGATTGCTTGGACTTCAAGCCAGAGAGATGGATTTCAGAGCGTGAAGGAATAGTGCATGTACCATCTTTCAAGTTCATAACATTTAATGCAGGGCCAAGGACTTGTCTAGGTAAGGATATAACCTTCATTCAAATGAAAATAATCGCAAGTGCCATCCTTTGGAATTACAGTGTTCAAGTGGTTGAAGGTCATCTTGTATCACCCAGCATCTCGGTTATACTTCACATGAAGCATGGTTTGAAGGTGAGAATCCGCAAAAGATTTTGTAAGTTCAAAAAGGGTATAAAACACCTTTGAATGTTTAGACCCCAAATTACAAAAATACCAATTCAAACTTTATATCAAATAATTAATGTGCGGAATATGATAACAAGCTTATAACAGAATTGATAGAACAATCTAAGCCAAATATAAACACATCCACAGCAGTAAATATAAGGCAAAGGTAAAGAGAAAGAAGATATAAACACACGGACAACACACGATGTGTTATCGAAGAGGAAACCGAAGTCCTCGGCGTAAAACCTCTTCATCGCCCTCCAAGCGGTCAAATAATCCACTAAAGAATGTAGTTGGGATACATGAACAGCAGAAGACCCTCCAAGCCTAATCTACCCAAGTACCTAAGCCCTCCAAGCTTCTCGCTCCAACGAGGTTACGCCGAACCTATTTCTTCTTTAGCTTCCCAGATTCCGCTACTTGACCATAGCATCAACCAATGTATATTGGTTCCTTTCCAAACTGCTTCCCAAAGCACCAAATGGACCTTCTCACAGACGTGGGTGTGGTGAGACAAGGGTTTGGTAAATGACCTTTTAAAGGTATGACAATGGAGAGGAAGAGAGTAGAGGAATTTGTAGAGTCTCTTTAGATGAAGATTGGGGATGAATCAATCTTGTATTTCTCTAGGGTTTTCTCTCACAAAATTCTCTCTGGAAGCTCTCACAATATGATGGGTATAAGGGTGTATATATAGTAGGGTGAGAAGGGAATGCAAAACGTCAGTTTTTGCCAAACAGGGCAAGTTGGCGACTTGATCTCGCGGCTTGGCCAAGTCGCGAAATCAAGTCGCGACGTAACGGCCTGGCCAGACTGGAACTTTTGTCCTGTAGCGTGACAGCTGGCGCGACCCTTCAGCTTCCCAGTGTGCCTCTCACGTGACTGCCTTTCGCGGCTTGCCAGTCGCGAACCACCCGCGAGTCCTAGTCGCGAGACTCTGTTTTTCTTGCACACTCTTGAGCTTTTCTTCACATCTTCTCACACACTACCCTTACAATTTTCCCACCTAAATACAGGGTTACTAAGTGCTAAATTACAAGCAAATTGGTCACGGAATAAAGCCAATTAGATGGTTGATTAAATTCAACCTTACAATCTCCCCCTTTGGCTATTCCGTGACAAAACCCTACAACAGACTCTAGACTTAAACGTGAGTTGGGAACAGTTGGAAAACTCACTCACACCTAACTCTAGATTCTGAAAAGCTCTTGAACATATGAATAAGTAACTCCTGAAACACAATAACATAGCAATATCATTGTACGCAGAAAACTTAATATGCATATGGAGCAAAATAAGCATGATCAAGCAAAAATGAACATAGGCATAAAAGCAATAATTCATGGCAAGATCAACACCAGTAGTCACTTAAGCAAAAGTGATTACTATGTTCATTCACACAAGGAATGAACATCCGGACATGCAAAAATGATAAACTCAATTGAAGAGAATCATTTGCAAGTCCAACACTCAACCAATGCATACAAACATATATGCATCTAGGAACAATCCTACAAGGGCACAAGAGTGTTGTACTTAGGGTAATGCAAAGCATTAACAAGTACCAAAACACAAAGCACAAAGGCTGCATAAGCAAAGTTTTTGCAAATACATGGCACAAACCATACAAGCCTACAATCATGCAAAAGTGCTAGAAACAACCCTCAAAGCTTACAAAAGCAACAATGGGTACAAAAGACAAACAAACAATGCTAAAAGCTGAATAACATCATACTATATAAGTGCTGAAATAAACAACTACTACCAATAATTCACATATTGAGAGTTTTAAAACAGACTTAAACCAGTGTATAAAGCAAAAAGACTTTTTCAACAAAAATATTTAAACTCCCCCTTTCAATTCCAAAATGCACAATGTACAAACTCCCCCTTTCAGTATGCACCCTTCTTTTTAGTCTTAAGCTTCATTTCCCCTTGCTATGCTTCAATTATCTCCCCCTTTTTGGCACGAATAGCTAAAGGCTGTCTTCCAGCTTCTGTTGTATGTTATCTAACTGTAACTCAATGGTTCCGAGACGCATTTGAGTTTGATTATGAAAGGAGTTGAGAAGTCGTTCTAAGTCCGAAATCCGATGTAGCACGGTTTCAGTGAAATAACTTTGTTTTGGCATTTGGAAACCAGGTGGAATAGACGGAGTGCCGGTTGATTGTGCAGGAGTAACTGTAGTAGGGGCAGATGGGGATGCCTGTGTGGATGGCTCAGTCTTAGGTTTCTTGGAAGAGTGACTCTGGCTTGCTTGGAGAGAGTAGTGGGATATTGGTCGGGAACGAGTCAATACTCTCTCATTTGATGAAGGACTAATACCTTTACTAAGAACAATCTTCATGACTAGACTGCAGAAGGGAAGAATTGTTCGTGTTGCTGAACGGGCCGATGTTTTCCCGATGATATGGAATATATGAGCACAGATGTCAATTGGGGCACCAGAAATAAGATCACACAGAAATTTAGCCCTTCCAAGATTGATGAAGGTAGTGTTTGACAGTGGATAGAGATTGGAGAACATGATCAGCTTCAAGGTTGTCAATTCTGGTGAAAATAAGGCAGTGCTTATAGATGATCCTGTGCTTCCCACTTCATGTTCAGTTCCCAGAACATGAAGGATGTCTTGTGCATGAAGTTCCCGATCATCGTATGGAGTTCGATCCACATCTTTTGGTCTGGTGATGTGAAGAATCTTAGCAATGGAGTCTGCATTTATGGAAAATTCTGTTCCTCGAACCCAGCATTTTAACTCGACTCCTGTGTATCTGGCATTTGAAAAGAATTCCTTGACCAAATCTTCAGTTGGATCCTCAAACTTGCCAAATAAGTCAGACCAATCTCTTCCTTCAAATATCTTAGGGATAAATGTTGCCTCTAGAGTATCAAACTTGACCACTCTTTCCACAATGGGAGTGGACTCTTTGAAGATATCGGTGTAGGTCTTTGAGTCAGTAGGAGTCCTGAACCTTTGAAATGTAGATTCTTCGGATGACTTATACGATAAACGAGTCCGTTTAGCAACCGGGGTTGGCGGATCATCAGTGACAATGCCTTTGCCTCTGGATGAACAACGAGATATCTGCAACAATGTTGACATACAGAAAAGAACCAAAATGCAATAGCACAGGAAGCAAACATCAGATTGCTTATTGTCAGGAAAGAAAAGACCAGATTTTTCACAAAAGCACAATAACAACACATTAACTAGACTAACCACAACTCGGAACACCAAATATCATGAGTGGCAGAACATTTCAGAACAGATACTCACAATATTACACATGACAAAAAGCCAAAAACATAATATGAGGAATGCACCACATTCTAGAACCACATCATATAACACCGTCTTTCAATAGACAAACTCATGAACAAAAAAAATCACAGAGAACCACAGTATGGGCAAGATAAAACCATCAAAACACACAACATACAAACCCATAGACACATGTTCAAACCCATTACAACTCAACACAACAGGGACACTATTCACACCAAAAAGATACTTGAACCAAGTACAATGAAGGAAGATAGAAAGAATCCATACCTTTCTTTTGCTGTTTGATGAAGACATGATGTAAAAATGGATACTTTTTCAGTGAGAAACGGAGTGTTTGAAAGAAAAATGGGGAAGACAGTGAACAGTCATAAAACTTCGAGGGAAAAACTGAAAAACGATTTTAAAAACTGTCTTTAAAACGCAAAACACGCGTTTTTCGCGACTTATCCAAGTCGCCAGTAAGTCGCCAGATCAAGCCGCGAAACACTGTGAAGGAAAGATTCTAGAAAAATCTTCTAAGTGTTTTTCGCGACTGGAAGGTTTAGTCGCGAAGGAGTCGCGAGCTGAGCCGCGAAAATCACTGAGTAACCCTCGCGATTGGACCTTCCACCCGCGAACAAGCCGCCAAAATGAGCCGCGAAAAGAGCAAAACACAAATTTTTCAAAAATTTTCTAAGTATTTTTCGCGACTAGAGTAGTAACTCGCCAGTAAGTCGCGAAAATCTCTGACTGAGCTCGCGACTGGGGCTTGCGACTGTGCTGACCCGCGACTTAGTCGCCAAAACAGGGTACCACTGTTTTTGAGAAAATTTCACAATTTTGTAAAAACAAAGTACTTTCCAAAAACAAAACAAAAATACTCAAAAATCTTTTTGTGTTTGTCCACTAAGATTGAGCATGTGAAAACACATTTAAACAAGTACAATCACACAAATGAATATGGCATTCGTTGAACATAGACTTGTGTGATGTGTGTGGATATCAAAAATGAGATAGTTCTTAGTCCAATGTGAAGCTTCAATGATCAATTCAATCAAGGCATACACAACTAGCACTAGATAATGTGACCTATCTCAATTATAGAAACATGCATATATGACCTCCCACAAGTACTTGATACCAATACTTTGAAGCTTTTCATTTGGCTCCATATTCAACATATTGTTTGCAACATTTGAGCAAAGAGAATCTCATTGTGAGATAGATGCCTGAAATTTTTGATATTTCAATTGATGAGATAGCCTTTGGCTTTTTGAGCATCACACATTTTATTTTGGTCGCTTTCCCTTTTTCCTAGTCAAATACTAGTGTGTGCGACAGGCTTTTGCAGCTCTATATCTCTTTTCATTTGGAGATTTACATTTAGAGAGCTCTTTTAAAGCATAAAAAATAAAAAGTGGGAAGATATATAGGCATGAGTCTATGCATGTCTCAAGATCAACAAAACCATTCACTAATCATTCATGACAAGGTTGAAGATCTATTTACAACAATCACATAGATTTCAGAATTTCTTTCACAATGATATGAGTGCATGAGAGACAAGCTATGCTCGTTAAATGCACAAAGCCATAAGTACAAAGGTACAAGGCAAAACATGCTTGGAGACAAAACTCAACAAAGTGATCAAACCTTTTGGATTTTCAAATTTTTATGTGTTTTTGGATTTTTGACACACACAAGAGACAAACAGAACAACACAAAGAAAACAAACACAATACACACAAAATACACATAACACAAAAAAAATGTCACGGAGGATTGAGTTTAAGGAATGATACCGACACCAATTGTCTTACGCAAGGATTCAAACCTTGGGCCATCAAGTGGTTTGGTGAATATGTCTGCCTTTTGATTGTCAGTATTGATGAATTCTAGACACACTGTCTTGTCTTCTACCAAGTCCCGAATGAAATGATAACGGATCTCGATATGCTTTGATTTGGAGTGCTGAACCAGATTCTTTGACAGGTTTATGGCACTCGTATTATCACAGAACACACACATGGTGTCTTGAGAAATGCCATAGTCATGCAGTAGCTTTCGCATCCATAGCAGTTGTGCACAACAACTTCCTGCTGCAATGTATTCAGCTTCAGCCGTTGACAGTGATACTGAATTTTGCTTTTTGCTCATCCATGAAACTAAGTTGTTTCCAAGATAGAAACACCCACCAGAAGTACTTTTTCTATCATCTATGCACCCTGCCCAGTCAGCATCAGAATATCCTGCCAAACACTCATTCGAATCCTTTGTATACCAAATCCCATAGTCAGATGTGCCATTTACATAGCGAATGATTCGCTTAACTGCTGTTAAATGGGATTCTTTAGGAGCGGCTTGAAATCTTGCACAGACTCCGACACTGAATGCAATATCCGGCCTGCTAGCTGTGAGATAGAGGAGACTACCAATCATACTCCGATAAAGAGTTGGATCAATGTCAACGCCGGCTACATCTTTGCTTAACTTTGCTGAGGAACTCATGGGAGTAGATGTATGTTTCTTGGAGTCCAGACCAAATCTTTTGACAAGATTTTTGGCATACTTTTCTTGAGAAATAAATATTCCATCTCTCCGCTGTTTCACTTGAAGTCCAAGGAAGTAGTTCAACTCTCCCACCATACTCATTTCAAATTCCCTTTTCATTTCTTCAGAGAACTCATGAGCTAGTTTATCAATTGTGGAACCAAATACGATATCATCCACGTACACTTGAGCAACAAGAAGAGATTTTTCATCTCTTTTAACAAACAATGTGCGATCTGCTTGACCTCTCTTGAACCCACGATCCACTAGGTAAGTAGTGAGACGATCATACCATGCTCTTGGTGCCTGCTTCAACCCATACAAAGCTTTCTTCAATCTTAATACATGACCCGGGAAGTGAGGATCTTCAAATCCCTTTGGTTGTTCAACGAAAACTTCTTCATTGAGAAAGCCGTTTAAGAAGGCGCTCTTTACATCCATTTGGTACAACTTAAAATCCATGATGCATGCTATGGAAAGAAGAATCCGAATGGATTCTAGTCTTGCTACCGGAGCAAAAGACTCATCAAAATCTATGCCTTCCACCTGAGTATACCCTTGAGCCACCAATCTAGACTTATTTCTGATGACTTCACCATCTTCATCTGTTTTGTTCTTAAAAATCCACTTGGTGCCGATCACATGTGTATCTTCAGGCCTTGGAACCAATTCCCACACATCATTCCTAACAAATTGGTGTAGTTCCTGGTGCATAGACTCTACCCAATTTTCATCCTTCAGAGCTTCTTCTACCTTTTTGGGTTCAAATTGAGCAAGATAACAGTTGTATGTTACATGGTTAGCAGTATACTTCAGCCCTTTTCTCAAACGAAGTCCTTCGTTCACATCCCCAATGATATTACTTGATGGGTGATTAAGTGTCACTCTTGATGAAGGTTTCTTGGAAGTTGAGAGTTCCTCGTCTCGAGAAATTGGGGTTTGAATTTCTGGAGGAGTGAGTGGACTTGAGACTTCTTGTGTTGATCTAGTCTCTCTTCTTGATACAGGAGGTGTGGTCTCCTTTTCGGGTGTTACTTTCTCAGCATCATCACTTAGAGGCATATCATCATCATCCTCATTTTCCTTGAGTTTGAGCCCCTTTCCATCATCATCAATTTCCTTTTCAGATATGGTGTCGTCTATGACCACATTGATTGATTCCATCACCGTCTTAGTGCGCTTGTTGTACACTCTATAAGCTCGGCTATTTGTGGAGTATCCGAGGAGTATCCCTTCATCACTCTTAGCATCAAATTTTCCTGGATTTTCCCTGTCATTTAGAATATAGCATGTGCTCCCAAATACTCTGAAATACTTCACCTTGGGTTTCTTTTCTCTCCATATTTCATATGACGTCTTCTTTGTCCCTGCTCGGAAATAAACTCTGTTACAAATATGACAAGCTGTGTTCACAGCTTCAGCCCAGAACCTTTGAGGTATGTTTTTGTTGAGTAACATGACTCTAGCCATCTCTTGGATCACCCGGTTCTTTCTTTCAACCACCCCATTTTGTTGAGGAGTCTTTGGAGCTGAAAATTCCTTCTTGATACCATGCTCTTCACAAAATGATTCAAATTTCGTATTCTCAAATTCCTTCCCATGATCACTTCTGATTTTGACTATGGGAACTCCTTTTTCATTTTGCAATCTCTTGCATAATTTCTTCAATTTATCACATGCTTCAGATTTTTCTCTGAGGAATTCCACCCAAGAGTACCTTGAGAAATCATCAACTATCACCATAATGTATCTCTTTCCTCCCAGGCTTTCAGTCCTTGTAGGCCCCATGAGATCTACGTGAAGAAGTTCCAAACACCGTGAGGTAGCAATCACATTCACCTTTGGATGATTTGCTTTTGTTTGTTTCCCCATTTGACATGCTCCACATATAGTCTTCTCCACCTTTCCAAACTTTGGAAGTCCCTCAACGGCCTCAAGTTTAGAAACTTTACATACTTGTTTGAAGTTTGCATGTCCAAACCTGTGATGCCACAGTTTCAGCATATCAACACGAGCACTTCTACACGAAATAGGTGCCGAAGGTACAACTCCATAGCAATTATCAGTAGTCCTATTTCCTTCCAAGACTTGAATCCCTTTCTCATCAATGATTATGCACCCCTTCTTTGAGAATTGAACTAGAAAATCTTCATCACATATTTGAGTAATACTGAGGAGATTTGCCTTCAATCCATTGATGTATAGTACTTCTTTCAGCAAAGGTAGTCCCGGTATTTCAACCGTTCCTTTCCCGAGGACTTGAGCATGACTCCCATCACCAAAAGTCACATAATCACATGCCTTCTCTTTAAGAGTCATAAACAATGATTTATCTCCTGTCATATGACGAGAACAACCACTATCAAGGTACCATAAGCATGAGTTGAATACCTTCAATGAGGTGTGCACAAACATACACGCATGAGACAAGCATTCTTGACCATCAAACAAAAATTCATTGTTATTTTCCATGCTCATTCCAGATTGGATTTGCTTTTTCAGATTATCAACCTTTTCACATAGTGATCTATTTCTTCTTTTGTATTTCTCAATCAAAGAGGTAGACTCACATAGACTATTGTGAAGTATGTGGTTCTTGCTTTCAAAATATTTCAGCATGTGAATGAACATCCTAGCATGTTTTCTAGATTTAATTAACTCTAAGAGTTCCTTTTTAGAGTATCCCTCAAATATACTCATAGAATCATTTTCACAAACACTCATACCATAATTCAGCATAACCCTTTTTACAGCAGCATCCATAGCCAAGGGGTCTAGGATCGCACTCAGGTAATCAAACCACAAAGAATGCACCCGCTCTGATATCAATTGTAAGTTCAAAAAGGGTATAAAACACCTTTGAACGTTTAGACCCCAAATTACAAAAATACCAATTCAAGCTTTATATCAAACAATTAATGTGCGGAATATGATAACAAGCTTATAACAGAATTGATAGAACAATCTAAGCCAAATATAAACACATCCACAACAGTAAATATAAGGCAAAGGTAAAGGGAAAGAAGATGCAAACACACGGACAACACACGATGTGTTATCGAAGAGGAAACCGAAGTCCTCGGCGTAAAACCTCTTCGCCGCCGTTCAAGAGGTCAAATAATCCACTAAAGAATGTAGTTGGAATACATGAACAGCAGAAGACCCTCCAAGCCTAATCTACCCAAGTACCTAAGCCCTCCAAGCTTCTTGCTCCAACGAGGTTACGCCGAACCTATTTCTTCTTTAGCTTCCCGGATTCCGCTACTTGACCATAGCATCAACCAATGTATATTGGTTCCTTTCCAAACTGCTTCCCAAAGCACCAAATGGACCTTCTCATAGACGTGGGTGTGGTGAGACAAGGGTTTGGTAAATGACCTCTCAAGGGTATGACAATAGAGAGGAAGAAAGTAGAGGAATTTGTAGAGTCTCTTTAGATGAAGATTGGGGATGAATCAATCTTGTATTTCTCTAGGGTTTTCTCTCACAAAATTCTCTCTGGAAGCTCTCACAATATGATGGGTATAAGGGTGTATATATAGTAGGGTGAGAAGGGAATGCAAAACGTCAGTTTTTGCCAAACAGGGCAAGTTGGCGACTTGATCTCGCGGCTTGGCCAAGTCGCGAAATCAAGTCGCGACGTAACGGCCTGGCTAGACTGGAACTTTTGTCCTGTAGCGTGACAGCTGGCGCGACTCTTCAGCTTCTTAGTGTGCCTCTCACGTGCCTGCCTTTCGCGGCTTGCCAGTCGCAAACCACCCGTGAGTCCTAGTCGCGAGACTCTGTTTTTCTTGCACACTCTTGAGCTTTTCTTCACAACTTCTCACACACTACCCTTACAATTTTTCCACCAAAATACAGGGTTACTAAGTGCTAAATTACAAGCAAATTGGTCACAGAATAAAGCCAATTAGATGGTTGATTAAATTCAACCTTACAGATTTGTTTGACAAAGAAATTGTACCACTTGCTAAAGCTCATTGGTGGCAAGGGAGTTTTCCTTGTCACCCAATAAATATAGTTGAAAGTATTGTTTCTGAATAAATATAGTTGTGTGATATACTTGGATTGTGCACTTGCAATTCTTCATGTAAGCATTTAGTATATATATAGGAGCCACATGATTTGGGTTGGATGTAATTTCGATAAATGAAAAGGGCTTTGATTGTTTTACATTACTCTTTCACAACATTTTGAAACATGGACAACGACGTGTGAGATTGGTGGCAAGATCGGCAGTGCCGCTTGAGATTGGTGGCGATGAGAGAGGAAGAGGATAACGCGAGAGAGAGAGAGAGAGAGAGAGAGAGAGAGAGAGAGATTTGTGCTAGAGGAGAAAGGTAGAATAAAAAAATAAAGACATATTTTTAGTGTAGGGACTCAACTTGGATTGGACCCAGATTATGAATGAGTTTTCAGCCCAACAAGCCCAAACAATAAATTTTTAGAGCATGGGTACAAGAACTAGTACTGTTTTACAGGAAAGGTTATGTTCGATGAGTAACAAGGGATATGTTAGGCTGATTGTATGAGAAAAGTTCTCTTAGGCTAGGTTTCAGTGAGCCTCTCTCATGCCTGGAATCTCTGTTCTTTCTTTTCCTTCCTCCCCTCTTTCCCTTTTTTTAGTATCATCCGTTTCTATGTTATATACTCCGTTCTATCCTCCATTTCCATCGTACACGTGTAGTTCTCATCTTGGGAACTCCTTTTTGTCCCATCCAGCACCTACCGGAACCTTTGCTCAGTGGCCATAAAGCTGCTTAGTTACTGTCAGGTATCACCTCCACATTAATGCGGTCAGAGGGTTAGCTGGAAAGCATTTAATGTGGAGGTGATGGCCTTGGAAGATATTTGCTACCTTCCCCGACTCCTCCTTAGGTTTATACTCCCTTTCCAGTTCAGATACAACTTTGCAGAGTCTCCTGAATAAAATGAAAATTACATTCACCTCGGACTTTGGTATCCTCGGACGTGTGTTATGCCGCTGTATACAATATCCACCACTTTCTCCTATATTATCCCTTTAATAATAATTTTTTTACACTATCCTCGGATAACTAAGCGTCCTCAGATTGGGCCGTTGGGCCTCGAGCCCACTTCTGAGGGTTCCTATATCTTTTTAAATAACAGGTCCCACATTTAGCATTTCATTTGTTCGTTCTACTAATAAAACGGAATTGTTCATCAATGCTAAATGTTAGAACATGTGACGTAGATAGTTTTTTGGTGTTTGGTGTGCTAAATGATAAAGACATATTTTTAGCATTTCATTTGTTCGTTCTACTAATAGAACAGAATTGTTCATTAATGCTAAATGTTAGAACATGTGACGTAGATGGTTTTTTGGTGTTTGGTGTAGCATTTAGCACATTTGATGTTAGTGCTCTTATATACATTGTTTTGTTACATCTTTAATATAATTCACTTTAATTATAACATTATTTTCCCTGTTTTTCACTTTTTAATGAAGAAAAAAAGTGTATTATACTTTGTTTCAAAAAAAAAAAGAAAAAAAGTGCATTATACTTTTAGTTAGTAAGCTTCTTTTTAGATATAAAATGAATGAGTTGGGAAAGAAGTTAAAATTATATAATAATTGTGATGTGCCACTTTAACAAATTTAGCTAATCACATTTTTTTTCCTTACATTTAAATTGAATGATAAATAAAAATAAAATAATATTATACGGTGCTTATTTAAGTGATAAATTTTTTCCCATATATAATAAAGAAAGATTTTAAATCTTATATACTATTAAAAAATTAGTTTCTATATAATAATGCATTAATAGTAAAGTTAGAAAGCAAACTTTTTTCTCATCTAGTTTTTCTTTCCAAAAAAAAAAAAAAAAATCAATTAAATACACGTAATGAAACAAACTCTTTGTATAAGATTAAGGAAAGCAATTCTTTCATTTTTTCAATGAATAATTAAGAAAATGAATNGCGAAGAAGAAGAAGAAGATTAGAGGAACACAGAGTCACAGACATTGCAGAGACCAGGACGAAAAATGGAAAGCTAAGCAGAAAGAGACCGAGATTCAAGAGAGATGCATCAGATCGTGAAATTTGTTAAGAAATTATCTTAGGTGAGTGAAAAACTCCAAAGAAATTTGTGTTTTTTTTTTTCGGGCCAGTATCTATTTTCCGGTCGAAATTCAACGAAATAGAGGTATTTGGGATAATATAGCCAGCTATTTGGGGGTATTTTTGGTTTTTTGAACGAAAAAAATAGTGGTGCGAAAACGTTCTATTTGCTCAATATTGAAAATGCAATTAGATAATGCTTCTTTGAAACCGCGGATTTGTGCGATTTGTAAACGTGATTTAGCTGAAACAGCTTCTCCAAACGATTGTGTGTATTGCGTTTTGTATCAAACGTGCGTTTTTGTCCAGGAAAACGCCTATCCAAACGGGCTATTACACCGTTACTGTGGAAGCTCCTTTGCATTGCATTATTCAACATAGCCATGATATTTCAATTTTTTCTTTGTCAGGGAATAGCGAGTTGCCAAAAATGGGCTAGGCTCCAAAAAAAAAAAAAAAAAAAAAAAAAAAGGCAAATTAGTGTTTGGTCACTCTTAATGTGTGAGGCATATTTCATGCTAAAATTTTCTTGTGATAACACTACCCCAAATGGGTCAAGAGTCAAGACAAAAGCATTTTGCTATCTCTATGCTGTTAACACAGACACAACCTATAGAGATAGATAGAGACGAATATTTAGAGATAATATTAAGACTTTAGGATATATAATTATAAAGTTTTAATTACTTTTAGTTTTATATATTCGGATAGGTATGAGAGAGGGACGTGCAAAATTCATCCACTTCCTTCCTTAAATTGAGGCAAGAAAAACCTGCATGCCGACCCAACTGGTTAGGTTGGAAAAAGCTTTTCATTCCTCCAATTTTGGTTGTCACCGACCTTTCAAGTGCAAAAACAGAAACCCCGTGGCACACGACGTTGTTCGGCTTGGTTGTTTTTGTTTTTGTTTTTTTTTTCTTCTGCTTGCAACCTGTAGAGGTGGAACAATGGTGGAGGAGCAATGGTGGAGGAGACAAATTAAGAGAGAGAGACAGAGAGTCAGACGTTAAATGTTTTTGGGTTTAGAGATAGGTTTAGAATATAATAAATGAGGGCAATTAATGAGATCCTAATAAGAATATTTGTAATAATGATGATATTTTTTTTAATCGTTGGTTCTACTTAAATCCAACGGTTTAAAAAAGTTGTAACTCTAAAGATTTACACTAGATGTAACTTGAACCCATCTCTTTAGAGATACTAAAATAGTTTTTCCTTACAATTTTCATTTACGCCAAAATTTTCATTACATTGCTATTACGTATATAATTTTGAAAATCATTATTAGATACTACATATACAATACCAATTCATAATTATTGTCATTGTATGCAATCCTCTAGTCTCACATGCACTAGATAGAAAAGCAAACTATTTTCTCATCTAATTTGTCTTTCCAACCAAAAAAAAAAAAATTCAATTAAATATACGTGATGAACAACTAAAATCTTCTTCATTCTCCCATTTTTTCTATAATTCCCTAATTTTCTAATTTTCTCAAATTCATTCAACTAAATACACGTAATGAAACAAAATCTTTGTATAAGATTAAGAAAAGAAATTCTTTCATTTATTTTAATGAATAATTAAGAAAATGAATTCATAAAAGTAGAGCAAAAAGTCTTTTACCTAAGTACTATCCTAGACTAACCTATAAGTGCCTCACACCTAAGAAAAGTCTTCTTGAAATTAATGACACTAATTAATGTGGCTTTCATTTTTTCTTTGGCGACCTAATTGGTAGTACGCTTCCAACTTCAAGTAGTTTCTCTGTATGATGTATCTGTACCCTTTATTGATCAATATTAAGTTTCAGAGTCTTCCCATAAAAAAAAAAAAAAAAAAAAAAAAAACCTATAAATGCCTCACACCTAAGAAAAGTCTTTTGAAATTAATGACACTAACGTGGCTTTCATTTTCCCATTTATGCCAAATTTCTCATTATATTTATATTACGTATATAATTTAAAAATCATTAGTAGATACTACATATATAATATCAATTC
Organism: Quercus suber; assembly: GCF_002906115.3. Lineage (NCBI taxonomy): Eukaryota > Viridiplantae > Streptophyta > Magnoliopsida > Fagales > Fagaceae > Quercus > Quercus suber. The sequence goes on from NW_027070055.1 coordinate 165,334, forward strand.
ATAATTATTTTTCGTGTATGCAATTCCCTAGTCCCAGAAGCACTAGGTTAGAAAAGCAAACTATTTTTCTCTAATTTGTCTTTCCAACCNAACCAAAAAAAAAAAAAAATTCAATTAAATACACGTGATGAACAACTAAAATCTTCTTCATTCTCCCATTTTTTCTATAATTCCCTAATTTTCTAATTTTCTTAAATTCATTCAATTAAATACACGTAATGAAACAAAATCTTTGTATAAGATTAAGAAAAGAAATTCTTTCATTTATTTTAATGACTAATTAAGAAAATCAATTCATAGAAGTAGAGCAAAAAGTCTTTTACCTAAGTACTACCCTAGACTAACCTATAAATGCCTCACACCTAAGAAAAGTCTTCTTGAAATTAATGACACTAACGTGGCTTTCATTTTCCCATTTATGCCAAATTTCTCATTATATTTATATTACGTATATAATTTTGAAAATCATTAGTAGATACTACATATATAATATCAATTCATAATTATTTTTCGTGTATGCAATTCCCTAGTCCCACAAGCACTAGGTTAGAAAAGCAAACTATTTTCTCATCTAATTTGTCTTTCCAACCAAAAAAAAAAAAGAAGAATCAATTAAATACACATGATGAACAACTAAAATCTTCTTCATTCTCCTATTTTTCTATAATTCCCTCTAATTTTCTCACATTCATTCAATCGAATACGCGTAATGAAACAAAATCTTTGTAAAAGATTAAGAAACGAAATTCTTTCATTTTTATTTTTATTTTATGACTAATTAAGAAAATCAATTCATAAAAGTAGAGCAAAAAGTCTTTTACCTAAGTACTACCCTAGACTAACCTATAAGTGCCTCACTCCTAAGAAAAGTCTTCTTGAAATTAATGACACTAATGTGGCTTTCATTTTTTCTTTGGCAACCTAATTGGTAGTACACTTCCAACTCTATATTGTTTCTCTATAGTATTGTGCCGTAGAGGGATAGCCCATTAATAATTATGCCGTGTGACTTTTCGTGGTGGCTCCAAGATTTTTGTTTAAGGCGACCAATAAGAAATATAAATTATACAAAATTTAAAACAAAAAAAAATTTGAATATATTGATATCACAACAAAAAACAAAAACAAAAACCGAAATACATAAATTTTTAAAATTGCTTTTTATGATGTTTCATATTTTGTACTATCAATTCTAAAAGCTATATCTCTTTCAATCTATATTTCCAAACAATCATTCATCCATTGATCTCTCATTTAATTGATTTATTTCAAATTTGCTAAGATCTAAATGAGCATTTTCTAAAGTTTAAAATTAACAAATTTCTCCTTTTGTTGTTGGTCTTATTAATTTTTTTCTCTCCAGATTTTAGATCAAATTGGTTTGTTATTGATATCTCTCTCTCTCTCTTTTTTTTTTTTGTTTTTTTTGTTTGATTAAAAAGTCTAAGATATTATTCAGATGATCATATTCAAACTTATTTCAGTAGACCTTAAAAAAAATCTAGAGTTACGGTTTTCAAATATTATTTTATTTTAGGGGGGTCAAAACAATTTTTATTTGTTTATATAATCTATGTATAATTTTTTTTTTTTTGGGCCAGTTCAGAGGAGTTCATTTGAAGAAGAAGTCTACAATGCTGGCAACCTCAATCTAGTGGATTTGGCTTATGTCCAGTACTTTTCTAACCAAAGGTGTGGGGCCCATGGGCCTGATAGCCTCAGCCCATCGTGTAGTAGGCCCAAGGCCCGCGCCGAGGAAGGATGACCATCCAAGGCTAAATTAGGGAGACTCTTTTCTGGATCCACGCCGAGGACCTCTTCGTCCTCGGCATACTAAGGATAATTTTGGGAAGGAACAAGCCCAGAGCAAGCTGTCACCTCCACACTTAATGCATTCACCTAACCCCTTTGGCCACATTAATGGGGATGCAACCCCTTAGCAGGGCGACGTTGATCAGTGTGAACCACTTGAGTGTTGATAAGGCCTCTGATATGACAGACGGTCAGAAGAAAGGCGAATGGATGGTCAACAGATGGAAGAACGAGATAGGACAATGAAGACTATATAAAGAGGAATGATTAAAGTAAAAAGGAGGAGGAAAAGAAAAAAAAGAAAAAGGGCTCCTCGGCCATGGGCCGAGGAGCATCCCCCAGTTGTAAATAGTTCTAAGTATTTTCTTATAAAAGAAGAGAGTTCATGCTCATGGAACGCCGGCCAGCGCCTAAACCTTCGATCCACTCTCTAAAAATTTATTGTTTGGGCTTGTTGGGCTGAAAACCCATTCATACTCTGGGTCCAATCCAAATTGAGTCCTTACAATTGGCGCCGTCTGTGGGAAGGATTAGTGCGTTGGCCGTCGGCGCACCAGGCGGTTGTTCTAAGTGGTCGTTTTACAGTAGGTTGGCGAAGTAAAAAAAAAAAAATTTGCTAGAAAATAGAAGATTTGATAGCGAAAAGAGAAATCTTGATATTATTTCAGAAAAAGAAAAGTTACAGATTACAATCAGAGGCTCAGGCAGGCTTGCTTTAAAACCATTCCTACTAGCTAGTTCTACAATCAGAGGCCCAGGTGGACCCGCCCTAAAACTAGCTAGAGGGAAGTGTCAACCCATGCTTTTATTGGCATCAAGAGAATGAGAGAACTTGACAATAAAAGCAGGGAAGGGGGAGGGCCAGCTTGTTTCAAGGCCACCAACAACTCCTTTCTTGGGGCGGTGGAGCTCGAACAAAGCGAGGAGCAGATGCAGGGGCTCTGGAACGCCTTACCCCGTGATGTTCCCTTGATTCTTTCCAATCCTCACGAGCGTTGGCTGCTGGAGACGGCAACACTCGAGCACCGCCCATGACATCAATTCGCACGTCTCCTTCATCGGGGGTGCGCTCCGAGGAAATACATTAGGTACTTCAACGACATCCCTTAGGGCCACCTTGTACGGCACCATCGGGGTTACGCCTAGATTCAGCCGCACCGGAAGCCCAGTGGGGGCTGCGGCCACAACGGCTCTTGGCACGGATGTCCTCACACCCGCCTAAAGCCGCCTCATATCTGCTGGCTCCGGTCACAATTCCGGCGGGGTTATTAAAGGGGCTTGGGGAACTAAATTGGTGTGTTCTTTCTGTTTGTGTTGGGAGGTTCATGGAGTATGGAGAAATCATCCCCCCGAAAAGCCTTATATAGAGGATGAGGGTTGGTGAGAATTAATTCACGCAGAATTCGAAAAGGGAGTTATCAGCAGGGCTAATAATGAAGCTACCAAATTCTAAGGGGGCCGTAGACCGTTGCACTCATGTTAATTCACGAGGACATTAATGAAGGCACGTCTCGCGCACCGAAGCGTCAAGCGTGGAACACGAACGGCCAAAGGACGCTTCATAAATGAAAAAGATGGGGGCTCGAGCTGGAGGCGAGATCAACGCCACGTGTAAAGATCATAATCCGACTCAAGGAGGAATCGTCTTCAGTAAAGCGGTCCGAGGGCAAACCCCTACTTACAGAAAAATAGAAGTGATAGACAGAACCAAGGCATTGCATGGTCCTCGGACCCAAGCCTATGGTAAAACTATTCACACCATTATACCTGGGTACTAGACAGAACCAAGGTATTGCATGGTCCTTGGACTCAAACCTATGGGGAAACTAGATACTTACAGAAAAATAGAAGTGGTAGACAGAACCAAGGTATTGCATGGTCCTCGGACCCAAGCCTATGGTAAAACTATTCACACCATTATACCTGGGTACTAGACAGAACCAAGGTATTGCATGGTCCTCGGACTCAAACCTATGGGGAAACTAGATACTTACAGAAAAATAGAAGTGGTAGACAGAACCAAGGTATTGCATGGTCCTCGGACCCAAGCCTATGGTAAAACTATTCACACCATTATACCTGGGTACTAGACAGAACCAAGGTATTGCATGGTCCTCGGACTCAAACCTATGGGGAAACTAGATACTTACAGAAAAATAGAAGTGGTAGACAGAACCAAGGTATTGCATGGTCCTCGGACCCAAGCCTATGGTAAAACTATTCACACCATTATACCTGGGTACTAGACAGAACCAAGGTATTGCATGGTCCTCGGACTCAAACCTATGGGGAAACTAGATACTTACAGAAAAATAGAAGTGGTAGACAGAACCAAGGTATTGCATGGTCCTCGGACCCAAGCCTATGGTAAAACTATTCACACCATTATACCTGGGTACTAGACAGAACCAAGGTATTGCATGGTCCTCGGACTCAAACCTATGGGGAAACTAGATACTTACAGAAAAATAGAAGTGGTAGACAGAACCAAGGTATTGCATGGTCCTCGGACCCAAGCCTATGGTAAAACTATTCACACCATTATACCTGGGTACTAGACAGAACCAAGGTATTGCATGGTCCTCGGACTCAAACCTATGGGGAAACTAGATACTTACAGAAAAATAGAAGTGGTAGACAGAACCAAGGTATTGCATGGTCCTCGGACCCAAGCCTATGGTAAAACTATTCACACCATTATACCTGGGTACTAGACAGAACCAAGGTATTGCATGGTCCTCGGACTCAAACCTATGGGGAAACTAGATACTTACAGAAAAATAGAAGTGGTAGACAGAACCAAGGTATTGCATGGTCCTCGGACCCAAGCCTATGGTAAAACTATTCACACCATTATACCTGGGTACTAGACAGAACCAAGGTATTGCATGGTCCTCGGACTCAAACCTATGGGGAAACTAGATACTTACAGAAAAATAGAAGTGGTAGACAGAACCAAGGTATTGCATGGTCCTCGGACCCAAGCCTATGGTAAAACTATTCACACCATTATACCTGGGTACTAGACAGAACCAAGGTATTGCATGGTCCTCGGACTCAAACCTATGGGGAAACTAGATACTTACAGAAAAATAGAAGTGGTAGACAGAACCAAGGTATTGCATGGTCCTCGGACCCAAGCCTATGGTAAAACTATTCACACCATTATACCTGGGTACTAGACAGAACCAAGGTATTGCATGGTCCTCGGACTCAAACCTATGGGGAAACTAGATACTTACAGAAAAATAGAAGTGGTAGACAGAACCAAGGTATTGCATGGTCCTCGGACCCAAGCCTATGGTAAAACTATTCACACCATTATACCTGGGTACTAGACAGAACCAAGGTATTGCATGGTCCTCGGACTCAAACCTATGGGGAAACTAGATACTTACAGAAAAATAGAAGTGGTAGACAGAACCAAGGTATTGCATGGTCCTCGGACCCAAGCCTATGGTAAAACTATTCACACCATTATACCTGGGTACTAGACAGAACCAAGGTATTGCATGGTCCTCGGACTCAAACCTATGGGGAAACTAGATACTTACAGAAAAATAGAAGTGGTAGACAGAACCAAGGTATTGCATGGTCCTCGGACCCAAGCCTATGGTAAAACTATTCACACCATTATACCTGGGTACTAGACAGAACCAAGGTATTGCATGGTCCTCGGACTCAAACCTATGGGGAAACTATATACTTACAGAAAAATAGAAGTGCTGGACAGAACCAAGGTATTGCATGGTCCAAGGACTTGAACCTATGGAGAAAATAACTATCTGTAGAAAAACGAGAGTGTTACCTAGAGTCAAGCTATAATACGATCCTTAGATTTATATTTGAAGGATAACAGGTGATCTCAGGAGACTAACTCCGGAATAGAATACAAGTATTGAGTATAATATTAGAGTAAAGCAAGTAAAAGAAAATATCCATAGTTGGAAGCAAAGTATTGAGTATTTAGTTCAAACAGAAAATATACAGTCTCCTTACAACGCCACCGAGGCAAGAAACAAAATGAAAAAAAAAAAAAAAAAAAAAACAGAATTATCCTATGTCATACACCAGTCTCCCCAACTTAGTAGGCAAATTAATTCGATAAGCAGATCAAAAGGCTTTGGCCTAGGTCTAAGGGCTTTGTCTCGGAGGGTCCGCAGGAGGCCTCGCCACGTCTTGTAGCATTTCCTGACCCTCGGTTCTAACTCCCCCCAACGTTCTCTGGGGTTCAACCTCCTCGGGGGGTTGGTCAGCTGAAGACATAGCCTTGGCGGTTTTATTGTGGCTCTTACTCGCTGGTAATGCGGACCCCTCCTAGGGAGCAGCAGGGGCAGTCTCGCGAATTGCAATAGGGTAATATACCCTGTCCTCCATCCTAAGGTCAGATGAGGTATCAACCCCTACTTGGTTGAGAGCTTCATGCCAGGTCGCAGAACAATAATGCCTGCACACTGTAGGAACTTGAGCCCGAAGGGTGGCTTCAGTCTTAGCCACCCCATCTGCAAAAGCCTCCTCCTCTGCCTGTTCTACAGAGCGCTCAGCATCTATTTTTGCACATACCGCCTCATCTTTGGCTTTCACAGCCTCGTCCCGGGCATACTCGACAATACCTTTCTCATGGATTGCCTCGGCCAACTTTTTCTTCAGGTAGGCAATGTCCCCTTTGGCAGTCTGTAGTTGACCCTCAACGTCTTGCAAGCGATTGGTTTGATCCTCAGCTTACTTCCTAGCTGCGGCTAAGTCGGAGGCAGCAGTGTCCCTAGCCTTCGTCATCTCCTCCAGATTTTCGGTCGCCTTTTTTAGGTCGGCCTCAGCTTTCTTGAGAGTACTGGCAGCTTTCAAGAACTTGTCACGCTCTTGCGCGAAGGCGCTGCTTTGGCCATCAACCTCCTCGTCTAACCTGAAAAGAGCCTGGATAGCCTGCCAATAAAAACAAGTAACTCCGTAAAGAGAAGGGAAGGTACGAAGCAACAAAGTTCAAATAAAGTAAATAGTTACCAAAGGACCCACCATGCCTAGATATTTCTTAAGGTTAAGGACAACCTCTGTCCCACTCATATTTCTTAGCTCGGCCATGTCAGTGGGAAGGAGAAGAGACTTCTCCAGGGCATCGACTACGAGAGCCCCCTCAACTCCTTGAGATTCCTGTATCGATGCGTCATCCATCAGGGGCTGATCATGGAGCATGGCAGCAGGCAGCCAGGCTTGGGCCTCGGACTGCTGGATGATCTTCCTACCCTTCCGTTGACCACCGAGCTTCAGTTGCTTCGGAGGCCTGCTAAATCCACCCTCCTCGGGCGAGGAATGGGATTTACTCCTATCCATTGGCTCCTTATCCTTGGAAAGTCTCTTCCTTTTTGGGTCATGAGACTCGGTCTGAGGGTCTGATACTGTAGGGACAGAGGATGACCTGGTTTGCACAGTTGAAATCTGGGGCGGATGTGTTAAGGGTATGGGCTGCGACTCTTCCGGTGCACCCTTCTTGGAGCCGCCTTTAAGCAGGTCAAGAAGATTGGTTTGGGGCTGTCTTTTTAAACCCATCTCCGCCTGAGTACCAACTTTTAGGGACTGGAGGTCGGCTTTGGACAGATGAGGGTCTCCTAGATCACCAGGGGGATCCTCGGACTGATCAGCTAGGTTGAACACACTATATTCGTCCTCAGAAGAGCTCAGTTCAACCACCTCCCCTGCCTTCTTGGATTGTCCTTCCTCGGCCACCGTTACTTGGTGGGATGATGAGGGACCTGCCAGCGGGATACCTTCAGGTATGTGAGATCCCTCGAAAAATGCAAAACCGTCCTCCACCACGGTAATCTGCGTAAGCCGAGGATCACAAACTCTAATTACGTATCTCGAGACTAGGAATGATTTTTGAGCTGGGTCGCATCCGAGGATTTTGTGAGCAGCTCTAACCTGGTTATCAGTTTCGTTCAGAAAAAGTTCTGACCTAAGAACGGTTTCCAAATCCACTTTGTTGACCAGGTGGAAATGACGTGCGAAGGCATGCGGATCTGCGAAAAGAAAAGCGAAACTCCTGTGGTTAATCAATCAAAGCGGATATACAGCTATAAAAAAAAAAAAAAAATACTGAAACCTAGATTGTCTCTTACTTCGGATACCCTACCTGGCTCCCCCTCAACTGTTGGGCAGTGAAAACCGTTGTGTCACTCCTCCGACACTATGAGGAAATCTCGAGTCAACCCCTTATTAGAATCAGGAAGACACTGGATGAGTCGGACCCTATCGTCCCTCGTCTTCATATAGTACGTCTTACCCCTCAGGTGATGAAGGTTGTAGCACCAGTTCACATCGTGGTGAGTCAGTCTCAGCCCCATTTTCTCATTCAAGGTATCTACACACCATAATATCCTAAATACATTCACGGCGCACTGGATAGGAGCCAGACAGAAATGCCTAAGGTAACCGAGAGTCACTGGCCTCATAGGGATTCTCATCCCTCCCTCTACGAAAGCAACTATCGGGATCACGACTTCACCCTCTCTCCTCTTAATGTACCACTCCCCTTCTTCATAGTACCTTAAACTCACAGTGTTGGGTATCCCATAGTCAACAATGAATTTGTTCATCATCTCGTTGGACTCAACCAACTTCTTAAACTTACCCATCCCCCAAGAACGACTAAAGGTTCTAGAAGAAGAAAAGAAGGAGTAGAATCAAGGAAAATTTGGGGTCACCGGAGAAGAAGACTTACAGAAATATGACGATCCTCTTTAGGCAGTGTGCAAGTTGAATCAGATTCAAACTATACGCATCAATGGTCGTAAGCGCGAAAATGAGGAAACCAGGCGGTTCAAACAAGCACTTATACTCCCCCTTAGGCTCCCCAAATGTAACCGCCTACCCATAAAAGCAGGAGATCCCCACCGAACAATTACCATCACACCGTTGAAAGTGAGAAACGTGGTGCCGCCAAAATTTAATGTGGGCACACACTGAGTCTTGAAACGTCAAAACGTACATCGGGCAGTCGAAAAGTCGCCAACATTAGCGCGGACCGAAGTGGGGCGGTTCGTCTGGAGGGCCTGTAGATATCAAAACCCTCCTCCCCGTCCGGGGGAACGTGAAGCAGGGTTTTGAGGGGCTATTGTGGGGCCCATGGACCTGATAGCCTCAGCCCATCGTGTAGTAGGCCCAAGGCCCGTGCCGAGGAAGGATGACCATCCAAGGCTAAATTAGGGAGACTCTTTTCTGGATCCACGCCGAGGATCTCTTCGTCATCAGCATACTAAGGATAATTTTGGGAAGGGACAAGCCCAGAGCAAGCTGTCACCTCCACACTTAATGCATTCACCTAACCCCTCTGGCCACATTAATGGGGATGCAACCCCTTAGCAGGGCGACGTTGATTAGTGTGAACCACTTGAGTGTTGATACGGCCTCTGATATGACGGACGGTCAGAAGAAAGGCGAATGGATGGTCAACAGATGGAAGAACGAGATAGGACAATGAAGACTATATAAAGAGGAATGATTAAAGTAAAAAGGAGGAGGAAAAGAAAAAAAAAGAAAAAGGGCTCCTCGGCCATGGGCCAAGGAGCATCCCCCAGTTGTAAATAGTTCTAAGTATTTTCTAATAAAAGAAGAGAGTTCATGCTCATAGAACGCCGGCCAGCGCCTAAACCTTTGATCCACTCTCTAAAAATTTATTGTTTGAGCTTATTGGGCTAAAAACCCATTCATACTCTCGGTCCAATCCAAATTAAGTCCCTACAAAAGGTTTCCTTTTATTTTAAATATACAATGACAAATTTACTCAAAAAAAAAAAAAAAAATATAATGACAAATGATAGTGAGTTTTAATCTCTATATTTTATTTAGTTGATAGGTGATATAACAGTTTATTATTAAAACAAAATGAGATTCCAGTTAAAAAACTACTGGAGCTAAGACAAACTCCAATCTAGTATTGGTCGAATCTTTTAGTATGCACCAAGCATAATACAGTCCGAATGATATTGACCAATATTTAAAATGATACGTATCATTGGGTGATTTTGTACCTGTTCATCCTTCATTACAATATATATATATATATATATTTTGGTAACTCATTACAATATATTTCAATCGTGACAGCCTATAAGTTACAATATTTTTTTTTTTGAGAATGACATACGTTACAATATTGCTACTAATTGTACCTTCCATCTATTCTATGTTATACTTGATGTGAAACGTGGTTGAAGGTGGGATCAGCAAAATGGGCGATGAAGAAATTTTTATTTTTATTTTTTATTTTTTTTTTGAGAAGGAATTAACTTCAGTAATGGCAACAAGTAGTGCAAGCAATATAGTTGTCTACCCATATATTAATATGTTGCATGAGATGCATAAATTTCTTTATGATTTGTGAGACCTTATTTATGGGCCTTTTTATTATATTTATAATGCCACTTATTTTATTAACCAACAATTTTGTTAATAATTTAGTTAATGTTCTATATATATATATATATATTATAATTTTTTAAAGTTTAAAATCCATTATTTTTACTTGTTAATATGACTAATTCACTGGAGTGATGCTAGGGATATTAAACATTCTACTACATAGCCCTTATGTATTGATGTGTCACTCATCAAAAAACATTAATTCAAACATTAATTTATTATATTGCTTGAGTAACACTGATCATATTCTTGGCACATCAATTAATTGAAAGTTTTTATTTTTTTGGTTGGGTAGTAGTTTTAGCATTTTTCATTCACTTAATGGTGATTTTGGTTGGATTCTTATCAATACATACATATATATATATATATATATAGAGAGAGAGAGAGAGAGAGAGAGAGAGAGAGAGAGAGAGAGAGAGGCTAAAATGCAAATTACACCCTTAAAGTTTTGGGGGCTTTGAATTCATATCCCTTGAAATTTCAAAATTTAAATTTTACTCCTTGAAATTATTATAATTATTGAATATATCAAAACAAAGTTGCCAAGTATCTCTTCTTCATACTCCCCAATATGAGTAAAGTATCTTACAATTTTGTCATCAAGATCATTAGCATCAATCGTTTGATAACCGTGGGGTACACTTTCGAGACTTCATTGATCTCTTGTGGCACCTACAATTCTTTCAGCAGGTAGGTAATGATTTGTTGGAACTTGTAATAACAGTTGCCTGGAGTATGTGGTTTAATAGGAATGTGGTACGGCAAGGAAAAGTGAGACAAACGGCAGCAACGATTCTGCAGAAGGCACGACTGTTGCTTGATGAGTTTCAGCTAGCCAACTTCCAACCTTCAAAGCCGGTGATGCATGATAGGGGACAGTGGGCCAATCCTTCTCCGCCATGGTACAAGGTCAACGTCGATGGTGCAGTATTTGAGTCCCAACAGGCCTCGAATGTGGGAGTCATCATCAGAGATCATGGTGGCTTGGTAGCAGCGGCCTTGAGCAAGAAGGTGGTCTGCCCTTTGGGTCCTTTAGAGGCTGAAGCCAATGCTTTGGAGGAGGTTGTGGACTTCGCTTAGGATGTTGGTATAAGGGATGCTCATTTTGAATGTGATTCAAAAATGATTGTAGATGCTGTGCTCGGTGTTAGTTGTCCTTAAGCATTCATCTATAACATCATTACAGGCATTGGTCAGAAGGTACAGGCATTCAGGTCTTACCAGTTCTCCCATGTTAAGCAAATAGGGAACCGACCAGCTCACATCTTGGCTTAGCATGCCAAGAATATTGACAACTATGTAACTTGGATAAAGGAAAATCCAGCTTTTGTTAAGTCCACTTTGGCTCAAGATGTACTGTTTTTATCTTCTTCTTAATAAAGTTAAAAAAAAAAAAAAGAAAAAAAAAGAAAAGAAAAAAAAAAAGATAGAAATCTTACTTTAAACAAATTTACGTGTACATGTGTGTAAAGCTTCCTTATGTAGACTTTAACTTTGGCCTTTGTCCTCCCCAACTTCACGGAAACTTGTACTTATAGTTCTTGTGGAGTGACCATCATACTAAAAAATTGAAATCTTTTTCGTCCTTCAATTTTTCTATCTTTTATTTATTTATTTATAATTCTGCCATCCATGCAAATCCTAAACATTTATCTATTAAAACAATAAATATATGCGTTAAAGAAACTCTTTGTATAGGATCATTCCCATTGGTGTAAAATCCATATAAATGTATTTAAGATGATATTGTTGTAAAAAATCACCAAAAACACACCTACATCCGGTGCTTTATTATTGTTCAAATTTATATATGACATTGTAGCAAAGTCTAAAAATTAAAAGCTTATATTCTTTTCCATCTCTCTCTCTCTCTCTCTCTCTCTCTCTCTCTCTCTCTCTCTCTCGTGTTGTTGTTGAAGGAGGACGAAATCAATGGTACCAATTCTAGGCACTTTCTACCTGTTGGGTTTGGGTTTGATCTCAACAACGTTTCTCTCACATTGGTTAGGGTTTGGGTCTCGAAGACTAGTAGGATGTTGTGGTGTTGACTGGGTTTATGTTGATAGGTTTGAAAATCAGGGTTTCCACTGATGAATTTTTCGTGCTACCGACCAGGTTTGATTTTGGCTTTATTTTTTATTTCCATTAATGGATTTTCCATGCTTCCATCTTGTTGACTAGGTTTGATATTAGGTTTGGGTAGCAGTTGAAATTGTACAAATTTCATGTTTGAGAAGTACTTTAATACCTATGTATAAGAACAAGGGGGATATTCAAAACTGTACAAATTATCATGGAATTAAACTTGTTAGTCATACTAGGAAACTTTGGAAAAGAGTGATTAAACAAAGTTTAAAACATGAAACAACAACATATAAGAACCACTTTTTTTTTTTTTTTTTATACCATGATCTACCACGGAAGCTATTTTCTTATTGTTAAATGAAAAAATATAGATAGGCCTATAAAGTTCTCCAAATGGTGTTATTGATCTAAGGAAAGTATATGATAGGGTCCCTAGAGAGGTTATGTTGTGAGTTTTGGAAACGAAATGAGTTCCAATAAAGTATATTAAGTTTTGAATTGTCTTTTGCCAGTATTTCGCGAGTCACTTCGCGACTTGGCCAACTCGTGAGTGACTTGCAAAACTCTTTGCTTGGAGGATTTTAAAGAGTGCTTTCCTCATTTCTTTACACATACTATATAAGCCCACTTTATCCACGAAATTGTAAGGAGACTATCAAAGAGAAAACCCTAGCAATACACTTGAGAGTTAGAGATTGTAAACCCACAATCATCTACACAATTTCTCTTAGTTTTCCTCTACTCCTACCTTTACAATTACATATCCTTGAGAGGTTCTTAGCCTAAACACTTACCTCACCTAATCTAAGTGTTGAGAGAAGTTTTGGTACGTGTGGGAAGCATTGGAAGAAGCCATTGATTGGCAGATGCAATTTGGAGCTAATTGCGAGATCCAAATAACTAGTGAAGATATGGCTCGATGAAGTCCATTGGTAGCTGGAACTTGGAGGGTCCAAGTACTTTGAATAGATTAGGCTTGGAGGGTTTTTTTGAAATCCTTGTACTCCAACTTTATTCACTAGTGGATCGATTTGGCTTGGAGGACCGTTGATAGGTTTTTCGCCGAGTGTTTTGGTTTCCTCTTCAATAACACATCTCGGTGTTATTTTGTGTTTGCATCTCTCTTTCCTTACTCTTTATGCTTTACATTTATTGTTTATTGTATTTGCATATGTTATAGAGTAGTTCCTTGCGTTACACTTACTCTTATTCCGCACTTAGTTAAGTAGGGTAAAAGCAATCTAGCCGTTTGTTTAAAATTAGGGCTCTAAATAAGCGATAGTGTTTCACTCTATTTGAGCTTTCACTATCATTATAGGTTTGTATCAAGGATTAGAATTAAGTCCATATTTCTTTACACTAGTGATGGATGAGACCACTAATTCTATTCAAAAGGAAATCCTTAATTGTATTCTTTTTGTACATGATACAATTTTTTTTGGATGAAACTAGATATGAAGTTAATTTACTATTAAAAATTTGGTGAAATGCTCTAGAATCTAAAGGCTTTCAATTAAGTAGGATTCAAATAGAGGGAGAGTTGCTCGTGATGGTTTGGTCATGTTTAGAGGAGAGTGATTAATACATTGATGAGAAAGAGTGAGTTTATTCATGTTGAGAGAATTAAAAAAAAAAAATGTAGAGGAAGATAAAAGTTAACATCAGTAGAATAGTAAAAAATGGCATGTCAATTAGGAAAGTAATAGAGAGTATGACTTTTGATATAATAAAATTGCACAAAAGAATAAATGTGATCAACTGTAACTAATTTGTCAAGGATTGACAGTCAACTCCAAAAATTTGGGACTAAGCCTTGTTTTTGTTGTTGTTGTTGTTGCATGTATGTATGTATGTATGTATGTATAAATTAAAACATACTTATAAGATTTGAGATTGGATTGTGAAAGTTTGTAATTAATAAGTTCATAAGATATGAAATTATTATTTGTAATTTATTGATAATAGAAACAATCAATTTCGTGTTAAAATTATTAACAATACAAGTTTGGTGAATCTTATTTTTATAATTTATTAATAAAAACCATGTTATTTAATTAATTAAATCAAACTTGTTAATAAAAAAAAATTGAATCATGGTTTAACATATAATCTAATTTGGTGATGATATTGAGTCTAGCTCTTATTCGAATAAAAATAAATGAACAAATTCTAAAATCTTAATGCTTAGCTAGAATCGACTCATTTTCATTTCTCATGAGATCATAGACCCTAGAGATCCAATGGTGGTACAGTTTTTGTCCATAGTGAGATCAATAGTTGGAATATGTTTTGCAAAGACAACACATGGAAAAGGTCAGTAGCAAAAGATACTACTGAATTTCTGATGGAAAAAATGCATGTGTGTAGCGGAAAAGTAACGGATCTACATCGTTCGAAATTGATAACATGCGCTAAGTAAATTTCAGAATTTGAGAACAAGAGAGTGTATCTTGGTGTGGTGAATTTCAAAAAAAAGATTGTAAGCACTTGAGAATACTTTTAATCTTTACTCCAATTCCACTAACGCTCAAGAAGTGTGGTCTCTCAATCAGTTTCTATGAATTTGTTCAAGAGAGAATTCTAGAGTGTCCAACACTCACATACACTATTTCATGTTCTTACTTCAAAAATTCTGTATGTTTCTCTTATTTAACTGATTATCTAATTGGGTCGGCCTTTTGGGCATTTCCAATTGGGCTTTATTGTGTGGCTTGGAGTGGGACCAAAAGGGACCAATAAGACACTAGTTCTAATGGGCCTTGGGCTTTTCTGTCAACTCTTGACAAGTCCAAAGTTACCATTAACTATATTTTAATTCCACTATATAAATATAGTTGAACTCTAGGCCTTATTAAATAAATTATATCCCAAGACTGTATTATACATGCAACCCCTTCATAAAATATTCGTAGTAATACAAAGTCATAAATGTAAACTGCCACTTTGTAGATTACTACATCTTAATCCTTGAGTACCCGGTTTAATCATTTTAAGTTATTCATCATATATTTATGAAATCCAATTCCATAAATATATACTTTAGTGATTTTTTACTAAAGTGATTAAGCCTAACTCTCTGAATAACAAACTCATTAAACTTATCTTAAGGGAATATTTTGTATCTCCGTTAAGAGATTATGAATTCCATCTTAAAAATATGTGTTCTATCAACACTAAATGTGACTTCTCAACATATTGAGATTTCGACCGTTACTTTATATCTCACTCCTGATATATCAAAGCAACCTACACCTTATGATCAGGTCCACTATTCTCTCAGGATTAAGAGTTCATGCAAATATAAGTCGTGAGATTTATTATTCATTTGACAGTCTTTAGGAGAATAATAAATCTCACAACGGTCCTATTCAATATGTCTTAACTCTTAAAACATATTAGCACATCAACTAGAAGTCTCCACTTCCATGATCAAGACAAATCATCTTAGTTGATATGTTATAGTCTTCGCAGATGAAATGCTCAATTTTATCACTGACTACAAATTAAAATTATGAGTTTACAAAAAACTTGTGACTTATATTTTCTGTGACTAAATCACATAAATCACATAATATGCATCTCATGGACTATATGATAATGTCCAAATATTCATGTTACCATTATTTCAGATAATAATAAAATAAATTTATAATCATAATATTAAGTCATACATAATGTCATACATGATGTCACACTTAATATAATACATAGCATCATACAATAGGATTTAAGGGCACTAAATCACTAATCCTAACATAAAGTTCAATTTTGACAAAATTTCAATATGTACGATTTATGGACCCAATCAAAAAGGTTTAAGACACAATTTAGCTCACCAATGGGTAAGCCAAGGAATTTTCAAGTGGAAGGATCACATTCATAGCTTCTCCTTTCAAAGTATGAGTATTTAAATTACTTAATTATAATATTATTTTATATAAATAAAGATGATGTTATTAAAAAGGCTTTCAAATATACTGTAACTAATTGACTAATTTAAACATATCAAGAATATTAAAAAAAAAATTGTGCATCCCATTCCATGGAACACATGTAACATGTTATATTAAATTTATTATATAAATTTAGAATGGTTGTATTTTTTTTCATTTCAAATATAAGTATATGTCTATATCATTGAAACTTGAATTTGAAGGTAATATTTGGAATATTTATTATTTTTATGGTTAATATTTCTAATTTCTCATGCTTTTTTTTTTTTTTGGTAATTTTTAGTCAAAACTAAAGAGTTTGGCCCCAAAAAAAAAAAAAAAAAAAATCAGCCCAAAATTAAAAATGCAACCTACAAAAGAATAAATTTTAGGCCCAATTAGTCCAAAATGGATCAAATAAGACTGAATTGGACCGAAGTGAACTAAATGGATAGTTGTTGACCGAATTGCAGCAAATAGACTAAATGGATCAAAGTGGACCGAATAAGACTAAAGTGGACCAAGTGGACTGAGTGGACCGAAAGAGATAAAATAGACTAAGTAAACTGAATGGACTGAATTGGACTGAATAAGACCGAACTGGACCAAATAACCAATAAGACTAATAGACTGATTAGACCTAATTGGATTGAATGGACCGAATAATACCAAAATGGACAAAATAAGACCGAAATAGATTGAATTGGACCGAAGTAGATCAAATAAACTGAATGAACTAAATGGACCGAAGGACTAAAGTAGACCCATTGACCGAATGGACAAAGTTCTATGCTAACGTAGCTAAAAATAACATAGCAATAATAAATGTTACACTTAAACTTTAAATATTATATAGATATAGATTTGTAAGACTTATATGTAGTAAACTTTTGTACTATTATTGATGTGAAGCTAATCAATCATGTCACTTCGAAAAAAATTTAGTTAATAAATGATATAGTTTAAATGTTTTTTTACTTTAAAAATTTTAAAAGAAAACATTGGCATTATTTAAAGATATCATTGTTTGATTAAAGAAGAATGTTCCTGTGTGTGTATAAACTCTAAACATGTTTGATGTTTCTAGTTGTGAATCTGCAGTTGCCACAATCATCTTGGGGAATTGTAACACATTGAATTTGTCATTAGCATCCATCATCCTTGCAATGGTAACAGGCTACATGATCTTCCTGCCACTAATGCTGCATAAAAATCCTCTATTTTTTTTTCTCTGGGGAGTCTTACGGTGCATCATTTTGATAATCTCGAAAATGATTTATTATACACAAAGTTTCGATCTGTTTTAGACTCAATAGCCTAATCAGCTCAATCACAAGAATCGAATCTGTTAATACAAAACTGGTTTAACTTTGAGCTTTGTATTTGACATCTCGGTCAGAAATACAAAATTAGATGTAAAAGAAGTTTACATAGGTTACCGCAGTATTGTCCCACACTGCCTCCGGAAAAGGAGAACCAGGACGTTGGGCAATAAAAGATGGCATGTGTGACAGGAACATCATACCTTTCTCGGCCTTTTGGCTAAGATCAAGTGTAGTACTGTTCGTATCAGTTTAATATCTGATATGTGGTCATCGGCCCAACGATATTAAATTTATTTCTTGAGGGGAATAGCCCACCACAGTAGGCTTGCTACTGGGGCTCTTAAAGCGTCGCCTATGCGTTGCACTATAGCTCGGGCCTGGCGCACCCAACCCAATTCTAGTTCAAAACTTCACATGTTTGCATTATGTGGATGACCCAAATTTTTTGAAGCTATTAAGCTTTCGGTATGTTAATGACATCCGCATTAAAAGTGTAGAATGAAGGTAGAGCTGATTTTTTGACTCTGGAATTCTGATTGATAAGTGCTCAGGTATTTGAAATTTAATGCTATGTCAAACGATCCATGTAGAGTGCATCTGCATCCTTCGAGTCTTTATGAAAGTAAATGCATTCCAATAGCATCCGAGTTGTTTGAAATGTCAGACAAGTTATTGAACAGTTATCTAAAGTATAAGCCAATTATTGTACTCACCGTGTGAAGCCTGGTTGTAAGAGCATCCTCATCAAGAATGTTAAATTTTTTTAGCATTAAACACTTCAAAATCCTACTTTATCAATTTTAACATACCATTTTACAATCCACCAAATATCAAACTTTTTTTTTTTTTTACAACTTCATTTAAATAATATTATTTTTTATTTTACCACTTTCTCTCTTTCCACCACTTTCTTCTCAACGGCTAGCCATTGTGAGCCACACACTACCATAACCATCAACATTCAACAACAAACCCAAATCGGCCAACCCACTACCACCACAATCAGCATCCATCCAAAAATCAACCCCATAGCCAAAAAAAAAAAAAAAAAAAAAAAAAAAAAAAAAAAAAAAAAAAAAAAAACAACAACAACAACAACAACAAAAATTAAACTAAACTTGAGAGAGAGAAGCTCACCGTGAGAGGAAGAGAGGAAGGCTGAGGATAGAGCGGCAAAAAAAACCCACAAACCCAAGACCCACGGCGGCCACTGCAAGCAAAACCCATCAAACCCAAGACCCACGCCTCAGCCACAACAACCTACCTCAGTCACCACCCACCCACCTCATTCTCAACCCCAACCAAAACCCACCACCTCGATCTCAACCCCAGCCAAAACCCACCATCCTGATCTTAACCCCAGTCACGTCGATGATCTACGAATGTAGACCCACGAACCCAGGCCCACAAAATCGCCGAAGCACATCAAACCATGACCCATGACCATTGGCGGAGCACAATCATCGGTAGAGCACACTCATCGGCGAAGCACAGAGAGAGAAGAGAGAAGAAAGAAGCATAGTTCTCAAAACCGGACCGAACCGAGAGGTCGGACAGGGAAAACCGGGAACCGAGATGAAAACTAGTTTTTTAAGCATAAAGAACCGGGTATATATGGCAATTCCATGAACCCCGAAAACCAGGGTTGGACTGCTCAAACTGGTGGCAAGAACCGTGCGATTCAACCCCTTAGCAATTTTTTATTTTTTAAAACAACTTAACACAATTTATTCTACTTAATTAAATTATCCATCTCTTATAAGGAATAAAAAGAAATTAAAATTAAAATCCTTCAAGATATTTAACTTTACTTCAAAAATTAATCATAAATTTTAATGTTTTCATGGTTATTATTTTATTTTATTAACTTTCTTATTTAATTATTAAATATATGCTTAAAAATCATTAAATTTCCCTCACATATATAGACATATTAGTCAATTTTGATAGTTTTATAAATCTAATATCTATATTTAGGCTTTAATTAGTTATTAAATTAATTATGACGTCATTACGGTTCGACCTCGGTTTGACCTCAAAAACTTTGAACCTCTCCCTTTTACGGTTCAATGAACAGTCTGGGTCTGAAACCTTGGAAAAAAGTGGAGAGAGGAAAGAGAAAGATAGAAGAGAGAGAGCCTGAAGGAATAAAAATTAATTTTTGTTTTACAACTGTAGCTATAGTGTGGTCTCAAATATGAGATTGCATTGTAGCTTGAATCTTAAAAGTTTAAGATTTAGCCGGTTTAATGGAGTGGTATTTTTGTCTCAAAAATGCTAATAAATAGGATTTTTAGCATTTGAAAGGTTTAATGAGGATGCTCTAAGCATTATTGTACAAGAAGACTCATCAGAGCCTTTCTAGCTTTCCTAGTAATTATGAAAGGGGAAGAGTGTGAAGTGAAAGAGCAACCGTTGACAGTCTCTTGCCTAGTTGCCTTTATCATGTTGAATCAATTAAAATTGTGTTTTCGTATAACTCACTAGTTCTTGTTGGCTTGTTGCTTCATTCAACTTGTGGTACAATACAAGTCTCATAGTACAATAATACATAAATAGGTGTCCCAATAATGCGTGGATATGTACAACTTTTTTAATTCGTGGGCATCTATATCTTTTTACGAAGTATGGTATGGCTAGCACCTTGCTGATTACAAGAATCCACCAAGCTTTAGGCGCAAATTTCATCTGCTAGTAAAGAAAAGTTATACGATACATCAAAGATATTTTCTCATGTTCATGTCTTCTAGCAAATCTTTAGATTTTTTGACTTGATCTATAGTTGACGTGTAGTTGATTGGTACTAGAGTAACCCGAATTGGAACTCGTAGTTGTACCAGACGATCCGATCCAGCTCTTTTTGGATCGCGGACTACCGAGAGTGGATCCATGTTGAGAGAGAGAGATTAGTGAGTAGTATTGAAAATGAATACTAGTATTAGAAGGAGAGAGATAACATGCTAAACGACTGTCTTTTTTTAAAATGACTAAACCAAGTAGGTGGCTTTTTTTTTAATGGTACTTGACTTCATAAAAATCAATTACCATGTAAATTTTTATAATTAATTTTTGGTTATATTTTTGAAATTTTTTAAGGGAGCCCTTCTGTGATTTTGGTTTGAAAAAACATCTCATTCCTATCATTATTATGGAAGCACATCTCTTAATTTTAGGTGTTTTTTTTTAGAAGATTAGTTTTAGGAATCCTATAGTCCTATTATTTTGGAATCACGTCACTTAGTCTTAAGAACACCATTATGTACGATTTATGAACCAATCAAAAAAGGTTCTAAGACACAATTTAGCTCACCAATGGGGTAAGCCAAGGAATTTTCAAGTGGAAGGATCACATTCATAGCTTCTCCTTTCAAAGTATAAGTATTTAAATAACATCATTATAACATTATTTTATATAAATAGGGATGATGTTATTAAAAAGGCTTTTTAAATATACCATAATCAGTTGACTAATTTATACATATCAAGAATATTAAAAAAAAAAAAAAATTGCACCCCCATTTCATGGAACACATGTAACATGTTATATTAAATTTAAATTATTATATAAATTCAGGATTGTAGCATTTTTTTTCTTTCCAAATAAAAGTATGTCTATATCATTAAAACTTGAATTTGAATGTAATCTTTGGAATACTTATTATTTTTATGATTTATATTTCTAATTTCTAATGCCTTTTTTTTTGGGTCCCACTGTACCAGCAGCCCCCAAACAAAACAAAACCCTCAACTCAGCCTTCCTCTTAGACTCAGTCCTCACGATCTGGAAAAAAAAAACAAAAACAAAAAACCTGACCATTATTTTCTTCCTTTTGCTTTCTTAAAATAAATCATTTAGGCATTCAACATGTTTAATTTTAGATTTTAGGATTTAGAACTTAGACCAATGAGTTTTCAGTTTTCTTTTATTTCTTCAACACTACACCTTCATCTCTTTTATCTTCTTTTNGGGGGGGTATTTTTAGTTCTAAACTAAAGAGTTTGGCGCAAAAAAAAAAAAAAAAAAAAAATTCAGCCCAAGACTAAAAATGAAACCTACAAAGAATAAATTTTAGGCCCAATTAGTCCAAAATGGATCGAATAAGACTGAATTGAACTGAAGTGAACCAAATGGATAGTTGTTGACCGAATTAGATTAAGCTGACTAAATTGACCGAATTGAATTGAATAAGACAAAAGTGGACCAAGTGGACTGAATGGATTGAAAGAGACTAAAGTCGACTGAAGTTAACTAAATGGATCGAATTGGACTGAATAAGACTAAAGTGGACCGGAGTATAAGGAATGGACCGAAGTGGACCAAATGGACTGAAGTATTGGAATGGACTGAATGAACTGAAGTGGACCAAAAAGACCGATAAGACCAAATAGACCAAAAAGATACTTCTAGTCTTTGGTTTTTTAATTTCACCACACCAAGGTACGCTTTCTTATTCTTGAATTTTAAAATTTACATAGTACATATTATCGATTGCGAATGAAGTAGATCCGTTATTTTTTTCGCTGTATATATATTGTATGAGATACAAAACATGTATTTTTCCAACATGATGTACATTTGCGCTCCCCCCCCCCCCCCCCCCCAATTCTATTCAATTCACTCCCAGCATGCTCTAGTTTCAATGTAGGCCTCTTTATCCTCTAATAAAACAAAACATGACCCACTTATATTTAAATACCTAAATGCACTACCCAACAAAATAACACTTTATCACCCATTCTCAATCTCAAAATCGAAACCATTTCTTTGTATTTTTTTATTCTCTTCTAGTCTTCTGTGTACACGACACTGCCCACTGGTAACACCTTCATCTCTTTTATCTTCTTTTTTTTTTTTTTCCCCTCAACTATCTATACTTAAATATTCACATGCTCTTTAATTTTTCATAGATTTTTAGAGAAATATATGATTGAAGGCATGGGGAGGTTGTTTGTGATGAGTCTTGAATGGAAGATCTACTAGGCATTGCCACATCCACATGACCCACACCCACCTTTGCACTTTGTGAAGACAAAGTTTCTAAGGTTATTTTTTTTTTGTTACCTATTTTTGATTAGTTAGATATCGTGTGGCAGTGGATGTTGTTAAATTGTTTGATTTACGTTGTATACTTGTGTGTTTAATTTTTGCTTTTGTTTGAGGGGTTATTCTTAATTAAAAAAAAATTAAAATACAGGAAAATTTTAATAATAGGAATGATGATGGGTTGACTGTTTAAATTATAGTGAAAATTTTGTTTTTTTTTTTGTTTTTTTTCTTGAGTATGAATGACATCCATATGATTAAGTAAAAATTTCTAATTAAGATTTTATTTTTTAAGTTCTTTTTAGGTTAATTTTTGAGTCATACTCTTAAAGTTAAAAGAATTATGAGCAAATGAAAAACAATTGATGCATTCTTTAAGAAAAAAAATGTTAGCAATTCAAAATTTAGGACGCCTATGGCTGTAGAAATAAATGTTGATACTTCAATGCCTGATGAACACCCCTCCAGATATTCAAGAATTCAATCTGAAGAGATAGATCGTGATCTAGGATCACGTAAACAAATATATGAATTTCCTATAAAAAAAATAATATGAAATCTGACGAGCTCATCTCAAAGAAGGTCCATATCAACCTAAAAATATATACTATCCATACAACAATGATAATCATCGTCATCAAAAATTGACCCCCCCATGTAAAAAATCCTAGTTACGCCGCTGGGCACCAGCATAGATGGCTTTCAATGGTGACAGCTTGATTGGTGAGGAAGAAAAAGAAGTCGCATTATATATATAATTTCGATCTCAAGTCTCAACAACAAGCTTTTATCCTAGGGTAAACTTGGCGCTAAGTTCAACCCACCAGTAGATTGTTTCATCTAAATAATTCTATTGTGTTTTAATTGTTGACTTTTTGGTTAATTTTTTGTAACATTTAAAATTTTCTTGTAGATTTTAACAAATATAGTAATGGGTTATTCTTTTGAGGGTAGAATATCTTTCTTTTATATTTCTCTATGTGCAGTTACATTTTTTTTTTTGTTTATAATTTGTTTCAATAATTTGTAGGCACTGAATTTTCTAATTCCTTAGTTTCATCTGAATTTTTGGATTTATTTTTTGCATTATATGAAACTGCCTGGCATATTTTAACAGCATCTTTCTTTTATATTTCTCTTTTGTGTGTAATGACTGTAGTCATACATTTTTTTTTTCTATTGTTTCAATAATTCTAGGTTTAGAATCTTCTAATTTTTTAAAATTATTTTTTGGCATTTTAAAAGTTTTAACATCTGACTTTTTGCATTAGTTTTAGCAATATCTGAACATGTTTGGTAGATTTCAACAACTACACCATGGGTAATTCTTTTAAAAATAACTAATATTTTTCTTATATTTCTCTATTGTGTAGCCATATATATTTTGTTTTGTTTCAACAATTCCTAGGTAATGAATCTTCCGATTCGCGAAGATTTCAAACTTTGACTTCTTCATCAAATTGTAACACAAATTCAAGTCAATAAGAGCAATTATGCAATTGCATAGTTTCATAATCAATTTAAGTTCTCGTGCATTGCATAGGTTAGCGGCTAGTATACTATATAATAAAAGTTAGGTTTAAAAGTCATGGTTGCGTCAAATGGTTGCACTAAATTACAGAAATTTTTCTAGAATTTAATATATATATATATATATTGTACTTATCTTCTTCTCCTACAATTTCTAAATTGATAAAAATCTTAATTTGATTACAATCCAAACTCTTTATCTAATCCTTTTTTTAGTATAATTTATAAGTTTTGATAAAATTTTTTAATTTGATTACAATTGAAACTCTTAATCTAATACCTTTTTTATTTAAATTATATTACTATGTGAAAAAAAAAAACAATTTTCATCTATTCATTTTTTAAAATTTAAATTGTATTACTTTGTGTAAAAAAAAAAACCACAACAACAACAACAACAACAAAATACCCGTAAAAAAAAAAAAAAAAAAGCAACGTATTCAATAGCAAAATCTTTCTCTTCACACATGACTTTTTTTTTTAAAGATAATTATTATTCATACGGATTTACGAAAAATGTTTTTGGATAAAGTTTAAAAAAAAAAAAAACAATTGTAAATAAGGTAATAAGTATTTAAGTTTAAAGTAAACACCTTCACATTCTTCTCCAAAAAAAAAAAAAAGTATCTATATATAATAAATGTTTGTTCTTCTAAAAAAAAACGTTTGTATGTTTGTTTGTGTTTGTATTTTTTTTTTTTTGGTTATAAAAGAAAGTGATGGTGAACTAAGAATTAAGTGAACTCCAAGCTCGTCCGTGAGAGTCGTCCATGTTAAGAAGTCAAGAATGGACCTCCTTTATAGAACTGGTCGTCCATGCGCTTGAGGGTCGTCATTAAGAAAACATTTGGACGACCCCAGACACTTAGGAAATTCCAAGTGTGTTTTTCTATAAGAGTTAATGAATTGAATCATGCGTTCCTATTTCGAGACATGAGTGAAAATCGAGGTTCATTGCCACAACTTCTTACTAAATACTTAACTTCCAATAACGATTATGGAAGATAAGATCAAATAGTCTAACTGTTATAGAGGTTGTGGAAGTTAACCCTGAATTTTTAGACCTCTTCAAAAATAGGAGAAGTTACTAAACAAGTAACCGCTTTAAGTGTACACTATATAAGAGCTCATTTACATCAAATGAAGGTAAATTTTCACGATTCCCAAAAAGTTGGAATTCCAGAATTTAAGAGAGAAACTAACTTAAGTATCGAAGGGTTTTTGCCGGTATGCGCCGGTCACCATTGATTGTGTGTTTTCCTTTTCAGGTTTTCCAAAAAGTTGTTAGATCATTGAAGCTCGGATCATTCAGCCTACTAATTTTCTTCGCATCATCAGAAAGGTTTCCTTTTTTCCATAAAAAAAAAAAAAATTTCCTTTTTTCTTTCTATTCATATGACCTTTTTTTTATTCCACTTTTTATGGGATTTATGAGATAGCAACAAACAAATTGATTAGAAATCTTAATTCCATTTGGATTTTAATTCTATATCAAATGAAACTCTACCTATATATATATATATATATATATATATCCTTTTTGAAGTGAAGTTTATTACAATATGTGAATGCCTAAATCCCACAACAGGTATGCATTCTTTCTTCATTATTATTTTTTCATTTTGTTTAAGCTATTTTTCTTTAACTTCAAAAAAATTATTAAGAACTTCTCACATACGTTTTAACTCAATTCATAATATTAAACTTTTGTACTTATTTATTCTCTTCTACAATAATTGGTTTAGGTTTTAGTTACATACTCACACTTGCATCTCTCAAAGTGATAGAGAAAACAAACCAGTTTATTCTTTGATCTTTTTATAAATTTATATCTTAATTTATAATTTTTGTTAATTTCTTAATTTTAAATTATGAATAAGTTTGATTATATTTTATATTGAATGTAAATTGTTGTTTATAGGTTTTTGGTTGTGTTATATTCTTTAGGAATAAAAGAAATAAAATAAAGTAAAAGAGTTTATATAAATTTAGCAACAAAGCTAAATAAATAAGCCTAGGAAATGTTTACTAATAATAGTTTTATCAGTAACTTTTTATTAACATGATTTTAAAAAATTGAATAGAGAGAAAATTTATTAACGTGATTTAAACTCCACTCAAACTTTTTTAAGGGATTGGTTAAAAAAAAAAAATTAAGTAATTTTCTAATTATTAACTACTATGTGTTAACTTCTTACTACCAAAACTTACAATTGAAATACTAATTTGTATGAAATACCACTTCTAAAGATTAATATCTTAGCTATTATATATTATACGTTGACCTTTTTCTCTTTTTTTTTTTTTTTTTTTTTCAAAAGCAGCGTTTCTCTCTCGCCCCATAAAACAAAAGGATTATAATAAGAATCCAAACACTCACTATGTAACTAAAACCTGAATTATTGTAGAAGATAATAAATGAGTACAAAAGTTTGAGCCTTAATTATTGTTTTGGATAGTTTTTAACTATTAAATTCAAGGGTTTTTGAAGTCTGAATTTTAGTTTTTAACTATTTAATAGTTTTTAATATTTTAATTTTATACTTAGGTTTCTGAACTTTAATTGAGCCTTAAAGTTCAATGTATTATTGAAATCATTATATATATATATATATATATATAGAGAGAGAGAGAGAGAGAGAGAGAGAGAGAGAGAGAGTAATTGGGTCAGAAGCTGGCGTAAAATGTGTGTTTTACACCAGCCAATCCTAACCCACCACATCAGCAAAATAACTTATTTTCAGTAAACTCAAAATACAAAACTTTAACTCAATTAAAACCTATAAGCAACACAACACAACAACACGTTCAAACTTCAAAAACCTCAGCATAAAATTAAAATATCCTCCTCCTCCTCCTCACACCGGAGCTCCAGCCCACCACAGTCGTCGATGGAGTTGTTGCTAGAATCATGATTTGGGGCCCAAAAAAAATTCATAAGAACCTAGGCCAGCTGGGAAAAAAAAATTGGGTTTTAACTTGCCACTCAAGAATCTAATCAAACTCCATGAAAATACAAAAAAAAAAAAAGAAAAAAAAAAGAAAAAGGAAAATTCCATACCAAATCAACAAAACCCATACCAAATCAAGTGACTGATATCCAAAAAATTATCCAAATCCATCAATATTTTGAAATTCAAAGTTTGGGGAAATAACAAATCATAAAAAAAACACACCTTGAGTCGCAACACCACACTTGCAACAGCTCCAACAGATTTCGCCAACTCCAGAAACGACGTGGGCGGCAACATCTGTGACAGGGTGGAGTTCCGGTGTGAGGAGGAGGAGGAGATGAGATTTGGGTTTACCGTGCTCCAGGTCTAAAATCTGAACGTGTTGTTGTGTTGTGTTTGAAAAGGGCTGATGGGTTTTAATTGGGTTATAGTTTTGTGTTTTGAGTGTACTGGAAATAAGATATTTTGTTGATG
This sequence comes from Quercus suber, assembly GCF_002906115.3. Classification (NCBI taxonomy): domain Eukaryota; kingdom Viridiplantae; phylum Streptophyta; class Magnoliopsida; order Fagales; family Fagaceae; genus Quercus; species Quercus suber. The sequence goes on from NW_027070055.1 coordinate 192,908, forward strand.
TGGTAAGTCGAGATTGGCTGGTGTAAAACACACTTTTTATTATGTAACTTAAAAAAAATTATTCATTTATTTTTATTATTTATTTTAAGTAAATTAATAAAATAATTATTTACATATAAATTTTGAGTAAGCCGTAAGATGCATATATGTATGTATATATACATACATATATATATATATATATATAAAGATCTCATAAAATAGAACATTGAGCTGATCGAAAAACTCCAAAAGGCGCACACCAACACTGCTTTGATTGCCACCCTTTCTCTAAATACTTAAAGCAACTATGTGCTGCAACACGAAGTACCCAGAAGAAAATGGGTTCAAAAGCAAATCTATCGTTAAATCAGTGAGGATCATGAGGAGCTAGCAGACAGCCAACATGGCCAGGTTAGTTCCCCAAATGTTCTGACTGTTGTGAGTTTTGCATAGTTTAAATTTTTGTACCTCCTTCTCTTTTTTTTTTTTTTTTTTTGTACCTGGGTTCTTGAAGTATATTATTGATTTTTGGTTGAGTGATCTGATTGGTTTGGGTTTGGGTTTTTCTCAAGTTGGTTCGACATCCAAAATGGGTCAACTTTCAAGCCCACCCCACACAACAGCAAAAAATTGAGGTGCATTCGGTTTCATCTGATGGATCAATTAGATGGCGAGTTCATACTAAAGCCGACCAAACCCAGCATATAAGTACCATTACTTGCAAAGTAATCTTCTCTCTTATATAAATTCCCTTTGTAAACCCTATTCACAGTAACAAATTCATAATCAAACTACGTCTCTCTCTCTCAAATCTCAATAAAAAATCTCAGTCTCACTCACCCTTCCTAACGTAAAATCCCAATGGCCTCAGATTCCCTTCTTCTCGGCCCACCCCAGATCAACAGCACTACCGCCATCATCGAGTCCTCAGTAGAAACCCTAAATCTTTCAACCCAAGAACCCACACTCGGCTTCACAGAAAACTGTTCGTTAACCTACAAAGCAACAGGAAACCCATGTTTAGATTTCTTTTTCCACGTTGTCCCCTCCACACCATCCCACGAAACCGTCGAGCGAGTCCAAAAAGCCTGGGCCTACCACCCTCTCACCACACTCAAACTCATCTGTAACCTCCGTGGCGTACGTGGCACTGGCAAATCCGACAAACAACGGTTCTATACGGCGGCGCTTTGGCTCCATAAACACCACCCTAAAACCCTAGCCCTCAACGCTAGAACCTTCGCCGACTTCGGTTACTTCAAAGACCTCCTCGAAATTCTTTACCTAATTCTCGAAGGCGAGTCGGCACGCGAAATCGCCAAGAGAGAATGGAACCAGAGAAAAGGAGCCAATGGCATAGGCAGAAGAATGCAAGGCAGGGGGAGAGGGAGAGTCACAGGCAGAGTGCATTTTTACGCGAGAAAACGCCTCGCAAATATGAAAAAAACCGAGAAGAATAAGAACAAGAACATGAATAAGACTTCAAAGTTGCCCAAGGAGTTGAGGGTTAAGCAGAATATCGCTAAAGTCAATCTCGAAAGAGAGCACGCAAGGACGATGAGGAAAGAACGGGTCTTGGCCATGGCCAAGAAAGCTTTCGAGAGGTATAACCGAGATCCGGTTTATCGGTTCTTGCACGATGCAGTTTCCGATGTTTTTGCTGAGATGTTGAAGGCTGATATGCAAGCTTTGAATGAAGGAAAGAATAGAGATATCAGTCTTGCAGCGAAATGGTGCCCTACGATTGACTCGGCCTACGACAAGTCTTTGTTGATATGCGAGAGCATTGCAAAACGGGTTTTCCCTAAAGAGTCCGACCCGGAATATCAAACCCTAGAAGATGCTCACTATGCTTATAGAGTACGAGATAGGTTGAGAAAGCAAGTTTTGGTTCCACTCCATAAGGTTCTGGAACTTCCCGAAGTGTATATGAGTGCAAATATGTGGGAAACCTTGCCTTACAACCGTGTACCTTCGGTGGCAATGAAGAATTACAAGGAACTCTTTCTGAAACACGACAAGAAGCGATTCCAGGAGTACCTCGAAAGCGTGAAGCATGGTGAGGCAACAATCGCGGCGGGTGCGTTGCTCCCACATGAGATTATCGCTTCGTTGAATGACGGCGATGGAGGACAAGTGGCGGAGCTTCAGTGGAAGAGAATGGTGGATGACTTGTTGAAGAAGGGCAAGCTGAGTAACTGCATTGCGGTGTGTGACGTGTCGGGGAGTATGCATGGTGAGCCTATGAACGTTTGTGTGGCTCTAGGGTTGATGATCTCGGAGCTTAGTGAGGACCCATGGAAAGGTCAAGTGATAACTTTTGACACCAACCCTACCATTCAAATGGTTCAAGGAGATAGCCTGAGTGAAAAGACTCAGTTTATTAGAAACATGAAGTGGGGTGGGAGCACCAACTTTCAGGCTGTGTTTGATCAGATTCTGGATGTGGCTGTTCAAGCAGACTTGACTGAGGACCAACTTATACAAAAGGTGTTTGTTTTCAGTGATATGGAGTTTGATGAAGCATCCGGGCATTATGGGTATGGTGGTTATTATGGTGGTTTTGGGTATGGTGGATATTATGGTATGGATGATGATTCTTCGGATATGGATAGTGACGAGTCGGAGAGCGATGTGAATGCGAGGAGGCAGAGGCGGAATGAGGCTAGACAACAGCAAGAGAGAGAGGCTAGGCTGAGGAGGTCAGGGTGGGAAACTGACTATGAGGTTATACAGAGAAAGTTTAGGGAGAAGGGGTACAATAAGGTGCCTGAGATTGTGTTTTGGAACCTTAGGAACTCTAAGGCCACTCCTGTTCCATCCGATCAGAGTGGGGTGGCTCTGGTGAGTGGGTTTTCTAAGAATTTGGTCAAGTTGTTCTTGGAAAATGGTGGGATTATCAACCCTGTTGCTGTCATGCACGAAGCTATCTCTGGAGAGATGTACCAGAAGCTTGCAATCTACGATTAATTTACATGACTTTGTTTAGGAGCTTTTATAAGTAGTAGTTGTTCATGTTAATTTTCCTACTTTCGTATTTAATGAAATAAATTTTGCAATAATTTTGACTATGGTTCATTGGAATTATCTGTTTATGATTCGATAATCCCTTTTTGTGATCATTTTTGGCTATGATGTGATTACGTGTGCATTTGGGAAGTACCCATGTTTGCGTTTTAGTTGTTTTTCTTTTTTTCAGCTTTTTTTTGTGAACAGTACATAGTATGTACTGTTTATAGACCCATAAATTTCATTCTTTAATAACTTTTACATTAAAAATAAACCACACAATATTATTTACACATTTAAAAATTATTTTATTATAATATTTTACTGCAGTATTAAATTGTCCGTACTGCAGTTGCTTATTCATTGCTAGATTTGCTAGTTAGATGTTTGACTTCTGGATTCAGTAATGGTCGTCCTATTCTGCGGCTGTTTTGGCTTTCTTGAAACTTTCTTGAGACACTAAATTATATTTCTGATCAGTCTATTTTAAAACTAGACTAAGAAATTCTGATGATTTTTGGTTATGTTCATTTGGTTGTGGAAAGGAATTATGGAGATAGCATGTGCTAGATTACAAATTTGCAACAGGTGACACGACTGATTGTGGCCCTGCCATTGACTATAGAGAAGAAATGGTTTTTTTGTCTTACGCCAGTGGATTGATTGGTTTAATGGTGTCAAGTTGTAGTTATACTTAAGCCGGGCGTTTTCTTTTTTGTTCCTGCTGGATGATAACATATTATTTGGAGAAAATCCTTTGTTACTTCATTTATGAAAATCTACAGCCAAAGGTTAGTAATTTTTTCTTTTGCTAGAATTTTTTTTTTTTTTTGATACACTTTTGCTAGAAATTCTTGAAAAGAAGTTTCATATATACGTGACTGGGGGCAGATTTTGAATATATATGTTATTCAAAAAGAAAATTACAGCTTCAATTATATATAATGTTTGGCTTATAAGGAATTGAAAGTCATCTGTTGAAGGAATTAGGGATGAGATTAAAAACTGTCAAAAAGATGAATGCATTATGAGGACAACAAATTGAACTTGCCTAATTTGCAATATTATCATAGGAGGTAGCTCTCTCTCACCAGTTCTCGAATCCATGGACCTGATACTTGGTATAAGTATCAAATTAACCCAATGTGCTACTAAGAGAACCGGTCATAGGAGGTAGCTCAAACTATATTATTCTTGCCTTAAACAAATTGTTTTATATTTTGCTTCTTTTGTGACCTTCACAATTTTGCTTCTTTTTATTTTTATTTTTTTGTTGTTGGTTCCTTAGATTCTAAGTTAATTGATCCTTCTTTTGATCAATTCCATGGCTTTACATTCAGTACAGTCTGTATTAACAAGGACTTGTACTATTTTTTTTTTTTGAAGACTTGTACTGTTAATTGCATATGTTAATCGTGTAATACTTTCCATTTGATTTGAATGCAAAATGAATGAATCTTGAAGTTATAATAATTGGCTATTTTATTTTCACTGGGTGTCACTTCATTGTATACTTTTTTCTAAAAAAAAATAAAAATTCTTTTACCACTGAAAAATGTAATGAAAGATATGTAGTTTATATTCTTCCAGCAAGTAATGTTACAGGGATGGATAATAATTTTTTTTTGAATTTGTAACCGCTAGTTTCTGTTCATCTGATGTTGCTAGTTTTCTTAAAATACCAAGTGTTATTGTGTTGTCTTACTCTATAGCTTTTTGAGTTAATGATGATTTATAATGGCTTTGTGATATACTGATAGTCATATTGTTTACTACAATTAGGGATCCAAGGTTCCCATATTCAGGATTAGAGCATTTGCATTAGGCCTATGAAATGCCAAATGTAAGGAAAATATGGCATTTCAGGCCCAAAATTACTTAGCATTCAGAATTGTATATGTACATTATTGCAAAAAAATTTGCAATTGTGCTACAGTACAATTCTACACTATAGCTCAATTGTAAAAATAAAAATATTATTTTATTCCTTCTCTCTCATATGCTTTGAGTCTCCCACTCTCTCAACTTCATCCTCCTTGTCTCTCTCTCTTTCAGATTTCTCCCTCTCCCTTTCCTCTTTGTCAGTGCTGTTTGCTCCAATGGGTTCGATGGGTTTGCTCCCATGTGGGTGTGGTTTGCTTCGATCGGTGTATCATGGGTTAGGTGAACTGATAATCAAGTCATGACAAATTTTAAGTCATTTGGACAATGCATTAACGACTAGGAAGCTTTGACAAAACAAGCCATTGCAAGTGAAGAGTATGCGAGTACACTTATAGACATAATAATTTTATTATTTAAACTTATATCCTTTGGTGTGCCTCATATCATTACTCTGTATGATGAATGTTGCCATGGTTCAAGGTGGATGTGTCACCTAATGCTTTCACACTGGTTAATTTTTTTTTTGGAAGTTTATGGTTATCAAGCACTTTCTTTTCTTTTTTTCCAATTTTGAGAAGAAGGTAAGTGGGTTATCATGCACTTGTTAGCTTGTCTTATATATTATCAAATGATTTTTATTGTTCAGAAAAGTGTGGAAGTCAGAACTCAGTAGGGATGTTAAACACTTTTTTTCCTGAGTTTTTCAGTCACGAACATGCTTCTTCTTCAGTTTTCATCTATACCAATAAGGAGTAGGATTCTCCTTGCTAAAATTTAAATGTAAATAGTAGAAAAGTTCACTGTTATAAATTGTTGTGACCGGTTAAAAAATAAAATCCAACATTCTCCTTTGACCTTGAGCTCAGAAATCAGATTCAAAGAGGAAAAGAATAAAAACAAATTGTAAAAAGAAAATCATATAATGCAATGTTTAGATCAATTAAAAAAATAAATAAATAAACTCTGTTACCTAAGTTAATGCCTTTCAACATTTTGTCTGACTACTCAAAAGTTGAAATTGAAGTTCACTCAAGAATCAAGATTTTATGATGTTCTTTATCATAATATTCTATTTTCATAAAGTATCATACTTTCATCTTTATGACATAATTTTTGCTTTAATTTTGACTATTTTGGTTCCTTGCAGTTATCAGTTTATGACTCAATGATCCTTTTCTGATCAGTCTTTCTTATAATATGTGATTGTGGAAATGCCCCTTAGTTACTCGTATGTTCCTTTTAATGATGCAGTAACTTTATTATTGGATTTCTTGTTAGATGTTTGATTAGAGTTGTTCTCAATTCAGTGATGTTCTTTCTATTCTGTGGCTGTTTTGGCCTTGTTGATTTTGGCATATGTCCATCTGGTTGTGGAGAAGAAATTGGGAGATGCTATGTCGATCACAACAGGAAACAATGGATGCTAGTGGCCTTGCTTTTAAGCAGGAACTTTTTTTTCGTCTTACATCTCAAAGCACCATTGGATTGGTTTATTGGTTAAGATCTAGTATTTAAGATATGTGCTCCTTCTATATTTTTCATTTTTAGTCCCTGCTGGATAATAACGCAGGCATTTAATTTTGAGAAAAATCCTTGGTTACTTTGTGAAATTCATGTCATGAAATTTGGTATATTATATATTTATATGTGGCTGTGGACAGATTTTGAACTTAATTTCCATCATTAAAGGAATATATATGTTATTCAGAAGGAAATCTGCATCTTCAGTTTTATTATCTTAGTAGAACTCTTTTTGAGCTAATGATGATGCTAATCATACTGAGAACCATATACCATTTTTAATAGTTCAATATAACCTGTATATAAATTTACTTCAGGAAGGTAGTCTTGTTTTGCTTTTATATGCTGCTGTTTCATCAATTTGCAGGATCGGAATGCAGTGAAACTTACCTATTCTTTGACAATGCACTGACATATTAAGTATGATTATCTTCACTTGTAATATATTTGTTCTATAAATGTGTTGTTTCTACCCTCAAGGGAAAATTTTGAATTTAATTATTATTTAGCGAAGAACTATTTTATCTTGATATGAAGATAGTCTAGTGTGAACCCTGAACTGTTTCAGTAATATGCTATTGCTGAAATAATGGTTTATTTTGAATTTTCAATAATTTGACAATATGCTATTTTTACAAGAATTTTTATACTTGTGTGTTGAATTATCAATTATGTCAAATCTATTTAAATTTATCTTTATTAATAATTCCATAAAAAACGAATGAATCTTGAAGTTATAGTAATTGGCTATTTTATTTTCGCTGGATGTCACTTCATTGTATACTTTTTTCTAAAAAAAATTAAAAGTTCTTTTACCACTGAAAAATGTAATGAAAGATATGTAGTTTATATTCTTCCAGCAAGTAATGTTACAGGGATGGATAATAATTTTTTTTGAATTTGTAACCGCTAGTTTCTGTTTATCTGATGTTGCTGGTTTTCTTAAAATACCAAGTGTTATTGTGTTGTCTTATTCTATAGCTCTTTGCGTTAATGATGATTTATAATGGCTTTGTGATATACTGATAGTCATATTGTTTACTACAATTAGGGATCCAAGGTTCCCATATTTAGGATTAGAGCATTCGCATTGAGCTTGTGAAATGCCAAATGTAAGGAAAATTTGGCATTTTAGGCCCAAAATTGCTCAGCATCCAGAATTGTATATGTATACTATTGCAAAAAAATTTGTAATTGTGCTACAATGCAATTCTATATGTAGAATTGCACTGTAGCTCAATTGTAAAAATAAAAATATTATTTTATTCATTTTCTCTCTCATCTACTCTAACTCTCCCACTCTCTCAACTTTGCCCTCCTCGTCTCTCTCTCTTTCAGATTTCTCCCTCTCCCTTTCCTCTCTCTCAATGTTGTTTGCTCCCATGGGTTCGATGTGCCTTCAATGGGTTTGCTCTGATGTGGGTGTGGTTTGCTCCGATCGGTGTATCATGGGTCAGGTGGTGGATCGGCGAGGTGGGCCATGGGTTATGGGTTTTGGATTTGGGTTGATCTGGGTGTGACAGTGCTAGGTGTTGATCAAGGTTGATTTGGGCGTGGATTGGTGTGGATCGGAGATTTTGGATTTGGGATCGGTGTAATGGAGCTAGGTGTTGATTTTGGATTTTGGATCGGCGGAGATCGGAGATCATGGTGGCGGTGTGGGTCTGGGTCGATGATCGAGTCATGGAAGAGGAAGATCTTGGTGGTGGTGGGAAAGGCTTGTTCTTGCAAATGGGGTTTTGGGTTGAAGTGACTGATCTTAGTGAAGATGGTGATGAATCCCGAGGATGAAGAAGAATAAGGGTTTTGTTGATTAACGGGTTTTGGTGTCATGGTGGTTGCTGTGTGGTGGTGACTAAAGGGTGGTTGCTATGTAGATGGTGTATTAAGTTTTGACCACTGGTTGAGAAAGAGGAAGGGAGACTAAAATATGAGAGAGAATAAAAATATATTTTATTGTATAATTTATATTATTTTAATGTGTAGTTTGGTAAAATAAAAATTGAGATGCTGAGTGTATTATAAAATAGTATTGTATAATTGATAAAGTGACTTTTTAAGATAGTAAAATAGAATAGTATGAATATATGGGATGCGAATGCTCTTAGTAGTTTCTCTTGTTCCAGGCAACCTCACAATTTATCCCAAAGGTGCATCAGTTTGATTGTAACTATTATCTTGCACTCTCAATCCCTCTTGCATTGATTAGATTAGATTAGTTTATGGGAGTTAGTATAACTAGAAAAAGGTCAATTTAGAAGTACGGATGTGCTTTCTTGATGTGGCATTCTGTTAGTAAAAAAAAAACAAAATTTTTGGCATTGATTCATTTTATCAGGCCATTTGACTCATTGAGGTCCACGTTCCTGTAGAGAAGGAAGAAAATGTCTCGCAAGGTATATATGTGAGGAGTGCAAATGTGCTGTCGATACTATAATGCACGCACAGCAGAAATATGGCTATGTAGAGAACACAAGAATCTTCCCCATGGGAATAGAACACTTTTTCATCTTCTCTTTCGTTGTTTCTTTTGGATCTGTCATTTTGAGTAGACAGAAATTATATTTTGGATAAGGGTATCCAAAATTTTCTCTAGTACATCCTGCACGTGTTCTTTAGGACGTTATTTCCCTTAATTTCTCTTGTTATTATCTCTATTTTCTAGTAGAAAAGATTTAATTAATTGAAAACAGATGTTGGTTTAAAGTTATCTGCACAATGATACAAACAGGACACACCTTTCTATGTTTTGAAGAAGGATCTTAATTATCTATCATATGCATGTAGCATCTGATAGTTTTGTGGTATAAAATTTTCATTTAAGACAAGGTGGTGGCAACGGGCAAGAATAAGGGAAGGCAGAGTACATACAGAGAAAGGTGAACTGATAATCAATTCATATGACAAATTTTAAGTCATTTGGACAATGCATTAACGACTAGGAAGCTTTGACAGAACAAGCCATTGCAAGTGAAGAGTATGCGAATACACTTATAGTCAAAATAATTTGATTATTTAAACTTATATCCTTTGGTGTGCCTCATATCATTACTCTGTATGGTGAATGTTGCCGTGGTTCATGGTGGATGTGTCACCTAATTTTTTCACACTGCTTAATTTTTTTTGGAAGTTTATGGTTATCAAGCACTTTCTTTTCTTTTTTTTCCAATTTTGAGAAGAAGGTAAGTGGGTTATCACGCACTTGTTAGCTTGTCTTATATATTATCAAATGATTTTTATTGTTCAGAAAAGTGTGGAAGTTAGAACTCAGTAGGGATGTTAAACACTTTTTTTCTTGTGTTTTTCAGTCACGAACATGCATCTTCTTCAGTTTTCATCTATACCAATAAAGAGTAGGATTCTCCTTGCTAAAATTTAAATGTTAATAGTAGAAAAGTTTACTGTTACAAATTGTTGTGACCGGTTAAAAAATAAAATCCAACATTCTCCTTTGACCTTGAGCTCAGAAATCAGATTCAAAGAGGAAAAGAATAAAAACAAATTGTAAAAGGAAAATCATATAATGCAATGTTTAGATCAATTAAAAAAAAAATTTAAACGCTGTTACCTAAGTTAATGCCTTTCAACATTTTGTCTGACTACTTAAAAGTTAAAATTGAAGTTCACTCAAGAATCAAGATTTTATGATGTTCTTTATCACAATATTCTATATTCATAAAGTATCATACTTTCATCTTTATGACATAATTTTTGCTTTAATTTTGACTATTTTGGTTCCTTGCAGTTATCAGTTTATGACTCAATGATCCTTTTCTGATCAGTCTTGCTTATAATATGTGATTGTGGAAATGCCCCTTAGTTACTCGTATGTTCCTTTTAATGATGCAGTAACTTTACTATTGGATTTCTTGTTAAATGTTTGATTAGAGTTGTTCTCGACTGATGTTCTTTCTATTCTGTGGCTGTTTTGGCCCTGTTGATTTTGGCATATGTCCATCTGGTTGTGGAGAAGAATTTGGGAGATGTTATGTCGATTACAACAGGAAACAATGGATGCTGGTGGCCTTGCTATTAAGCAGGAACTTTTTTTCGTCTTAAATCTCAAAGCACCATTGGATTGGTTTATTGGTTAAGTTCTAGTATTTAAGATATGTGCTCCTATATTTTTCATTTTTAGTCCCTGCTGGATAATAACGCAGGCATTTAATTTTGAGAAAAATCCTTGGTTACTTTGTGAAAATTTGCACCAAAGGTTCTTAGTGATTTCTGCTTTGCTAGAAATTCATGTCATGAAATTTGGTATATTAAATATATATATGGCTGAGGACAGATTTTGAACTTAATTTCCATCATGAAAGGAATATATATGTTATTCAGAAGGAAATCTGCATCTTCAGTTTTATTATCTTAGTAGAAGTCTTTTTGAGCTAATGATGATGCTAATCATACTGAGAACCATATACCATTTTTAATAGTTCAATATAATCTGTATATAATTTACTTCAGAAGGCAGTCTTGTTTTGCTTTTATATGCTGCTGTTTCATCCACTTGCAGGATCGGCATGCAGTGAAACTTACCTGTTCTTTGACAATGCTCTGACATATTAAGTATGATTATCTTCCCATGTAATATATTTGTTCTATAAATGTGTCGTTTCTACCCTTAAGGGAAGATTCTGAATTTAATTATTATTTAGCGAAGAACTGTTTTATCTTGATATGAAGATAGTCTAGTGTGAACGCTAAACTGTTTCAGTAATATGCTACTGCTGAAATAATGTTTTATTTTGAATTTTCAATAATTTGACAATATGCTATTTTTACAAGATTTTTTATACTTGTGTGTTGAATTATCAATTATGTCAAATCTATTTAAATTTATCTTTATTAATAATTCCATCATGGACGTTGTACTTTTTTTTAGATGACTAATCTATGTGCAAAACTTAGTCAAATTTTCAATTTCTTTACAATTCTACTAATTGGCAACTGAAGCTCTGATTCTTGTGAGTATGACCCTTTAAGAAGAAAGTAATGTGGCAGCACTAAGTGCTTTTGAGTACTTTAAAGAAACTGGTGCGACTTCACTTTCACAATTTTGATTCAAAACTAGTCCTTTCAAATGAATTATTGAATTAGTATGGTGGCTGGCCCTTGATCTATGGCTGTCCTTTCGGAGCCTCAAACCATAAATTCAGCAAATTGAAATAATAGAAGGCATAAATTTAGCATTTAATAAATTAGGTGGACATTTGGCATGTTTTTATTTGTGGAGTATATAGTGAAGTAGGAAGAGTGGAATAGAAGATTTGAACTCAAATGTAACATGTTTTTAAATTATTATATAAATTTAGAGTTGTAGCATTTTTTTTTTCTTTCCAAATATAAGTATAATACTTACATTATTGAAACTTTTACCCAGTAGAGCGTCTTGGTTGCAATTCTTTTAGTCCAGCAATGTTCAAATTCTCAAACTTTATTGAGAGGAATTTTTTGGTTGATATACCTTTGGTGGGGGGCGACTTTACATGGTTCCGTGACTTAGAGAACCCTTCTATGTCTAGAATTGATAGAGTGCTGGTATCCGCTAATTGGGAGGATCACTTTTTGGATGTGACTCAAAGGCCTCTTCCTCGAGTGATTTCGGACCATTGTCCTATTCTAGTGGAGGCAGGTGGAATGTCGAGGGGAAAGACTTCTTTCAAATTTGAGAATATGTGGCTTAAGGTGGAGGGATTTGTGGATCTGGTGCGAGGTTAGTGGAACGGATACCATTTTGTGGGGTCTCCTAGTTATATTCTAGCTTGCAAATTAAAGGCTCTCAAGGGAGGCTTGAAGGATTGGAATAAACATGTTTTTGGGGATGTGTCTTTTAGGAAAAAAATGCTTGCTGGCTGAGCTTTTGGACTTAGATTTGAGAGAAGGGATGCAATCTTTGTCACCAGTAGATAGTTCGAGAAGAGGTGAGACAAAGGCTACTATTGAGCATTTAGCTTCTTTGGAGGAGATTTCTTGGAGGCAGAAATCGAAGGCTTTGTACTTAAAAGAAGGGGATAATAATACTGGGTTTTTTCATAGGCTTGCTAATTCTCATAGACGTACAAATGCTATGAGAGCTGTGGAGGTTGAGGGCATTTTGAATGAGGATGAGTCTGCCATTCAGGATCAAGTGGTGGGTTTTTATAAGTCTTTGTACCAGGAGACCCAATCTTGGAGGCCCACTATTGATGGTTTAGAGTTTGCAAATTTGGATGAAACTGATAGGGTTACTTTAAAAAGGGAGTTTGAGAAGGAGGAGATCATAGCAGCCCTACGGGAGGCTAAGGGAGATAAGGCCCCCGGTCCAGATGGCTTTACGATGGCTTTCTTTCAAAAATGCTGGTGTGTTTTTGAGAAGGAGATCTTGGCTTTTTTTTTTGCAGACTTCTACAAAGAATGTATCTTTGAAAAATCTCTCAATGTTTGATACCCAAGAAGATTAGTGCAGTCAATATTAGAGATTTTCGCCCTATCAGCCTTGTGGGTAGTTTGTACAAGCTACTTTCAAAGGTTTTGGCACATAGACTTCGTTGTGTTTTGGATAAACTTATTTCCAATTCCCAGAATTCTTTTGTTGGGGGAAGACAAATTTTTGACTCTGTTCTAATCGCAAATGAATGCTTGGACAGCAGATTAAAGAGTGGTATTCCGGGTGAGATTGTTAAATTGGATATTGAGAAGGCTTATGATCATGTGAATTGGAGTGCATTATTTTATCTTATAGAGAGGATGGGTTTTGGGGAGAAGTGGGGAAGATGGATGAAAATGTGTATTTCTACTGCTCGTTTTTCAGTACTTGTTAATGGGTCTCCAGCTGGTTTTTTTGGCAGTTCTCGTGGTCTTCGCCATGGGGATCCTTTATCTCCACTCCTATTCTTATTGGTAATGGAGGTGTTGAGTAGGTTGTTGAAGAGGACAAAAGATGGAGGCTTTCTCAGTGGATTCCAAGCAAATCTCAATACAAGTGGAGGTTTGCATATCTCTCACCTTTTGTTTGCTGATGATACTATTCTCTTTTGTGATGCATCCGAGGAACAATTATTACATATTTGTATGGTTCTAATTTTCTTTGAAGCTATCACAGGATTGAAAGTAAATGTTGGTAAGAGTGAGATTGTGCCGGTTGGTGAGGTTAGGAATTTGGATGCCTTAGCTCGTATTTTATGTTGTAAGGTAGGCTGTTTACCCATGTCTTATTTGGGTATGCCTTTGGGGGCACATTATAAGGATTCCTCCATATGGAACCCTATTGTTGAACGGATGGAAAAAAGGCTTGCAAGTTGGAAGCAATTATATTTATCAAAAGGGGGTAGACTTACTTTATTGAAGAGTACCTTATCAAGTCTCCCTACATATTATTTATCTTTGTTCACTATTCCACAACACGTGGCGGATAGATTAGAGAGGATTCAGAGGAATTTCCTTTAGGGGAGATCTAATGATGTTTTTAAATTTTCACTTGTTGCTTGGGAGAAAGTTGTGTGGCCAGTGGAGGTAGGTGGCTTAGGGATCCGGAAGATTGGGCTGTTCTACCAAGCTTTGCTTGGAAAGTGGCTATGGAGATTTGGGAATGAGGTCACACATTTATGGAGGCAAGTTATAGCTTCCAAATATGGGGAAGCCAGTGGGGGATGGTGTACTAGAGTTGTTAGAGGGACACATGGATGTGGCATGTGGAAGAACATTAGGAAGGGGGCTGAGAGCTTTTTTGGGCATGTGTTGTATGCAGCGGGTGAGGGTTTTCGTATTAGATTCTGGTATGACCCTTGGAGTAGCCCTACTGCCTTGAAGGATTTATATCTGGCTATGTTTGCTATTGCTGTGGATAAGGCAGCTATGATTTCTGATATGGTTGACTGTGCACCGGATGGGGGTGGTAGAAGTTGGAACTTGCATTTCTGTCGTGCTTTTCAAGATTGGGAGACAGGGGTCTTTTATGATTTTTTTGAGCATATTTCATCCAAGCTACCTAGAGAGGGTAATGATACCATGATATGGCAATTGAATCGTAGTGGTGTTTTTGATGTGCGCTCTTTCTATTTTTCATTGCTAGCAACCCCGATGGTGTCTTTTCCTTGGAAGAGTATTTGGTGTGTTAAGGTACCTAAAAGGGTGGCTTTCTTCTTATGGACTGCTGCTAGGGGTGGGATTTTTACGATAGACAACCTTGTTAAGAAGCAGTTACCTCTTGTTAATTGGTGCTGCCTTTGTCGATGTGAAGAGGAAACTGTGGATCACTTATTGATCCATTGTAAGTATGCTCATACCTTGTGGAGTGAAGTCCTTCGTTTGTTTGGGGTTCAATGGGTGATGCCAAAGAGTGTTGTTTCTCTTCTCTCTGCATGGTGGAATTGGTTGGGGAGTCACACTTCAAATGTGTGGAATATGGTTCCAACGTGTCCTATGTGGTTAATTTGGAAGAAGCGCAATGCCCGAACTTTTCAAGAATCTAAGAGACTTGTAGACTGTGTGAAGTCTTTACTACTTAGGACTTTGATTGAGTGGTCTCGTATTTGGGAGTTTACGCATTGTCATTCTTTGTTTGAATTTCTTAATTCTGTTAGTCTCTCTTTTTGATTAATTTGTATTCTTTTCAGTGCAATGAGTTTACTATCGTAAATTCATTGTACTTTTATTATCAATAAAGTCTGTTATTACCTATCAAAAAAAAATTTATTGAAACTTGAATTTTGAGGTAATTTTATGAATATTTATTAATTTTATTGCATTTTTTAGGCCCCTATCTCTAATTTCTATTTCCTATTTTGTTTGTAACTGTAGTGAACTAAATGGACAAAGGTGGACTGAATTGGACCAAGTGGACTGAATGGATTGAGTAGGAATGAAGCCGGCAAATTAGACTGAAATCAACCGAATGGGCTGAGGTGGACTAAATTAGACCAATTGAATTGAATAAGACTAATTTGGACCGAAGTGAAGTGAATGTACTGATATGGACCGAAGTGGAATGAATGGCAGGAATAAAAACCGAAGTAGAGAAAATGGACGAATTTGGACCGAATAAGAGAGTAGAAGAAGGTAGACTGAATGGACCAAATGAGACTGAATTGGATCAAATAGAAGGAATAAAACCAAATAAACCGTATAAGACCGAATTAGACCGAATAATATCGAGTGGACCGAATTGGACCAAGAAGGGTTGCTTTTGCTTCAGCTATAAGAGGATACTAAAAACATCAATAAAGCCAGGACTTCTCCCTTATGATTTTCCTTTGTCATCACTGACACTGATGGTTGCAATGAAGTTAACTTTGACAAAAAGGGGTAGAGGTTGGTTCCAACAACTGTCTACAAAATCCCAAGATGTTAGATAATCATTATATATTTTGCTTATTTGTCTAAGTAAGAACAAAGGATGGACAACTTCCCTTTCTGATTGTATTATTCCACAACAATATGCTACGAATAATGTAAAGTTTCTTGCATCTTCTTTTGAGAACTTCAACTTTTCTTGTGATTCTATCAAAAGGCTCATCCATCAATGATGGAGTCAAACTGCATATCAAAAAATCTGGAAGGCCAAGGTGAATTGAGATTTTGTTACTGGTGATCGTCAAATCACTTCATAATATTGAAACTTTCATTTTGATAATCATCATGAGAATTGCAACACATTGAATGTTGTCATTAGCATCCATCATCCTTGCAATGGTAACAGGCTACATTAATGCTGCAAAAAAAATCATTTATTCTTTTTTTTCTGGACAGCCACTTACGCTGCATCATTTTGATAATCTCGTAAATTATTTATAATACACAAAGTTTCGATCTGTTTAAGACTCAATAGCCTTATCAGGTTCAATCACAAGAATCGTATCAGTTAATACAAAACTGGTTTAACTTTGAGCTTTGCATTTGACAACTCAGCCAAAAATACAAAATCAGATGTAAAAAAGAAGTGATAGGTTACTGCAGTATTTGTCCCACACTGCCTCGAGAAGAAGAGAACCTTTTCGAGTTGGACAATAAAAGATGGCATGTGTGACTGGAAGACTCATACCTTTCTCGGCCTTTTGGCTAAGATCAAGTGTAGTATCTGTTCTTATCAGTTTAATATCTGATATGTGGGTCATCGGCCCACACGATATTAAATTTATTTCTTGAGGGGGAGAGTCCACCACAGTAGCTTGCTACTGGGGCTCTTACGCGTCGCCCAAGCGTTGCACTATTGCTCGGGCCTGGCGCACCCCACCCAATTCTATTTCAAAACTTAATAAACCTCTTAGAGAGCCCAGCGACTTTACCATTTGGTTGTGCTGGTCTCATAAACAATCTTTTTCATACTAAGAAAACGGTTAAACCATGCTTCTAAGATGCGGTTAATTAAGATAACGGTTAACAAATCTTGTGAACCCTATTCAATGTTTACCTTAGTGACTATATTTTAGTAAAGAGAAATGCTAATTTTCGTGGTACCAAATTGCAGTTTGTGTGCAAATGGAATGTAGAGCTTGGTTCAAATGATGAAAAAATGGGAGAAAATGGAAAAATAGAAAAATGTAGAGCTTGGTTCAAATGATGAAAAAATGGGAGAAAATGGAAAAATAGAAAAATGGGAAGATAGAAAATATAGAGATCGGAACACCCTTTCCAAATAACAATAAATATCAAAAAATTTAGTTAGTTGTCACGTTTCAAAACAATGCTGAAAACTAGCCTCTCAAGTGTCTAAAACTCAAGTTCCAAGATAAAACTCGAGTTTTTAAGTCTCGATTTGTAAGTGGATGGCTGTGATGTGGAAAAAAATTCACGAAGAAATCGAGTTTTAAAGACTCGATTTCCATAAATTGCAGAAAAATGCTGCTATAGGGCTTTAAAACGTCACTATAGGGCTTAAAAACGCCACTATAGGGCTCACTAAATATGGTATTATCACATTTGTAAAAAAACTTTTGCAGGAAAACGCCGCTATAGGGATTTAAAACATCACTATAGGACTTAAAAACGCCACTATAGGGCTCCCTGAACCTTGTATGGGGAGATCATCTAGCCAAACACTAGTAAAGCGAGTCTTTGGAACTCAAGTTTTAATATGGATCTCGAGTTTCTAAAACTCGAAATGCTATTTTTCTTAAAACTTTGAAACGTTGCTTAACCTACTACATAGAACCCCCTCATCAGTCTACTCTGCAAATTCCCTCAGAGAGATTGTTTGGAAAAGTGAGAATATAGAAAAGATTTTAGTTTTTTTCATGTTGAAAGGGTGGAAAAGTGGAGGGATGAAAAACTTTTTTATTTGGTTGGAAAGAGAAATGGGAGGATAGAAAATGGAGTTTGTGGTGAACTAAATGGACAAAGGTGGACTGAATTGGACCAAGTGGACTGAATGGACTGAGTAGGAATGAAGTGGACGAATTGGACTAAAATCAACCGAATGGGCTGAGGTGGATCGAATTGAACCAATTGGACCGAATAAGACTAATTTAGACTAAAGTGAAGTGAATGTACTGATGTGGACCGAAGTGGAATGAATGGCAAGAATAAAACCAAAGTAGAGAAAATGGACCACATTGGACCAAATAAGACCTAATTGAACAGAAGTGGACTGAATAAGACGGAAGCGGACAGAGTAGACGAAGGTAGACTGAATGGACCAAATAAGACTGAATTTGATCAAATGGACCGAATAAGACCAAATACATCGAATAAGACCAAATTGGATTGAATAATACCGAGTGGTCCGAATTGGACCAAGAAGGGTTGCTTTTGCTTCAGCTATAAGAGGATACTAAAAGCATCAATAAGGCCAGGACTTCTCCCTTATGATTTTGCTTTGTCATCATTGACACTGATGGTTGCAATGAAGTTAACTTTAACAAAAAGGGGTAGAGGTGGGTTCCAACAACTGTCTACAAAATCCCAAGATGTTAGATAATCATTATATATTTTGTTTATTTGTCTAAGTAAGAACAAAGGATGGACAACTTCCCTTTCTGATTGTATTATATAGAATGTTGTTCCTTTTCATTCATATTATACCACAACAATACGCTACGAATAATGTAAAGTTTCTTGCATCTTCTTTTGAGAACTTCAACTTTTCTTGTGATTCTATCATAAGGCTCATCCATCAACGATGGAGTCAAACTGCATATCAAAAAATCTGGAAGGCCAGGGTGAATTGAGTTTTTGTTACTGGTGATCGTCAAA
This sequence comes from Quercus suber, assembly GCF_002906115.3. Classification (NCBI taxonomy): domain Eukaryota; kingdom Viridiplantae; phylum Streptophyta; class Magnoliopsida; order Fagales; family Fagaceae; genus Quercus; species Quercus suber. The sequence goes on from NW_027070055.1 coordinate 211,475, forward strand.
TCACTTCATAATATTGAAACTTTCAATCTTTCACTTGTTAAAGAAGAATGTTCCTGTGTCGTGTATAAACTCTAAACCATGTTTCTATATTGAATCTGCAGTAGCCACAATCATCTTGAGAATTGTAACACATTGAATGTTGTCATTAGCATCCATCATCCTTGCATGGTAACAGGCTACATTAATGCAGCAAAAAAATCATCTATTTTTTTTTTCTGGACAGCCACTTACGCTGCATCATTTTGATAAACTCGTAAATTATTTATTATACACAAAGTTTCGACCTGTTTAAGACTCAATAGCCTTATCAGGTTCAATCACAAGAATCGTATCAGTTAATACAAAACTGGTTTAACTTTGAGCTTTGCATTTGACATCTCAGCCAGCAATACAAAATCTAAAAAAGAAGTGATAGGTTACCGCAGTTTTGTCCCACACTGCCTCCAGAAGAGGAAAACCAAGACGAGTTGGGCATTAAAAGATGGCATGTGTGACAGAAACACTCATACCTTTCTCGGCCTTTTGGCTAAGATCAAGTGTAGTATCTGTTCTTATCAGTTTAATATCTGATATGTGGGTCATCGGCCCACACGATATTAAATTTATTTCTTGAGGGGTAGAGTTCATCACAGTAGCTTGCTACTGGGTCTCTTAAGCGTCGCCCATGCGTTGCACTATAGCTTGGGCCTGGCGCACCCCACCTAATTCTAGTTCAAACATTGATTAACTGGTACATTGGAAGTCCCAGAATCCCTACTCCTCTATTTACTTCAACAATTGTATTTTTACAGACGATAATTGTTTATTAACCCAACAATTATTGACTTATTTTGATAATTGGAAAAAAGTCATAGCTTATTCACTGGTGTTGAAATTTGCGTTATGGACTAATGGTTTCATAACCATTCTTATTCATACAAAAAGATGACCATTGCCATCACCCACTTTAGAATCTATATATAGGTGAAGAGAGTTGGCATGTTAAATGGCTGTCGTTTTTTGTCAATACATCTGAAAAGTATTTAAAAATATCAAATTTAGATATTTGAAAAAAAAAAAAAAAAAAAAAAAGGATATCATTATCAAACTTCCGTCCACGCAATTTGATATATACCTACGCTAAATTCTTATTACTATGATGTTCTAATTATCAATTCCCAGGCCTGCAACTTTCAACATTTCAATTAGAGTTATAGTCAACATTCAGAATTCAGACCAGAAAAGGTCCAAAAACAAGTCAATATCACAATATAATTGGACCTGTTCTTATTCATGTCCGAATTCTTTAGGCAAAATGTACTTTTCTTTTTCCGTCTATAAGTAAGATAGGGATTAAATCCTAGATTTCAAACTTATGAAAGAAGCGATACGCCATCTAACTATTAGATCATTGAAAAATAAAAGGTTCTTTTAGTCCAACACGTGTTGTCGACTTGTCGTTGCTTGCTTGTATATTTCTAATTTAGAAACTTTAATTTATCGATAATTGATATGGACTAGGATTCAGTACGTGTAATTACTCTATTTTCTCTTATAATTTTTTTTAATACTTTTTCACTTTTTAACGTTTAATTTTTTTAATTTAATGGTTGGGATTGAAAATTACTTTTTTAACTCTCAATCATGCAATTGCATGCGGTGGTATAGCACCTCATTTCTCAATCATGTGGATATCACATACAAAAGACTACATAAATAGAGACCTGATCTAATAAAACTCTTATATTTATTTTATTTATATATTATTTTGCTAAAGAGACTCGATCTAATTCCTTAAAATGAGTAGTTCATGATTCATCCATACTTCTTTATTCTAATTTATGACTTATGAGGCCCTGTCCAAGCTCTAAAAGCACCCTTCATCCCAAGTTCATCATTAATTTTCCAAAATTAATGATGAACTACTTAATCAAATTCAAACCTGAAAGGTCATTAATTAATGGAATGTACTCACTAGGACTCACAAAGAGCTGAATATATGATCCATAAAGGCGTATCAAATATCAATCCAATAGTACCGTGCCCTGATTGAGTTAGCTAGGGTTGAAAGAAAGAAATAATATTACTGGTTAAACAATTAGTTTTGTCTTGTTGGATGTTAATTTTAATTTTAGAAGATAGTATTTTATTTCATACCATATAATATATACAAGAGTGTCTTTATATAGTAGGCAAGTATGTTAATTATACAAGTATGTGTGCTAAGCAAGACAAGTAGAGTGTGCCTAAAGCCCACAAACTTATTGCATGTTAACATTGGTAGTTTGTATGCGTACACTTCCACTTGTCTCAAATTAAACGTAATAAAATATAAAATGATCATATAAATTTTTTAAAATTTATTTCTATTATTATTTTTATGATACGATAAATTTGAACCTATAATGTATGTTTTATGATATTTACTCTTTTCAAGTCAAAATATCAAGTAATTTTTAAGATAGACGAAATTCGATTCAAGTTTCTTATTTTACAATAAAAACCCCTATCATTTGAGTTCTCTGGAACGGCATAACATAATAAGATATATATAGTTTTAATTTCTTGATCAAGAATTACAACCAAAGGACATAAAAGTTTGCTAGTTTTCAAAATATGGAGTATAAATTTTCTAAAGAAGAGAAACAACGAAGACTGTGAATATCACGCATTATGTCCGAATTTTAGGAGGTGCAAACAATTTGTTTAGGTTATATATTTTATCTTCTAAAAAACAGGTTATAAATATATTTTCGTTTTCTTTCTTGTAATTGCACTGCATACATCTACTTTTTCTCTCTACCGTAGATTACCCTAAAATTTATTCTCGAGAATTTTAATTCAACTACATAATAATATTTCTGTCATAGACTTCTCGACATGACCAACTAATGTTCATTAAAACCGCCACCACAATGTGATAACTTAATAACTTTCCATGTAATTTTTAGAGCACGTAATTAAGATTCAATATTATTATAATATTTCCAAAAGCTGAAATGCATCGAGCAATCAGTAAAAGGTTTACTAGTTGTTAGATTGATCATTGGTCACAAATGAGCAAATTAGAATGTTTTCACATATATAGCCCCATGCAATGTCATTGTTTATCCAATGGCACCTCTCAATGCATTTATTGGCTGGGATACACAAATACTTCATTTGGGATGTCATAACCATATTGTACCCATATTATAAGTCCAAGGAAGTCAATACCGTACCGGAGGCTGTACCGGTTTGGCCACCGGTACGATATATTTCGGGTACCGGTCAATACCGGTGTACCGTTTCGAGTTTACCGCTATTTTATATATATATAACCAAAATTTATATTATTTATTAAAAAGTTTAAATTTATAAATCTTTATGTCATTTAATATGTTAATCTTTAGTTAAAATTTCAACTAGATAATATTAACAATAATAGGGAATTGATGTTCCTACTTTTTTTAATAATAATAATAATAATAAGTTAAAAGTTAAAATGCCGTTTAAAACTTCTTTGCATTAAAAAAGAAAAATCAACTTTTGAAATCTCAAAAGTTTGTAACAATTCACGTGGGTGGGTGTGTCAGAGGGCACATTGCCACAAGTTATAAACAAAACCAAACCTACTCTCCTTTTAGTTTTTTACTATTAAAAGTCACAAGACTCACAGCTAAACAATCAACTAAAGCTTTAGAAATAAAAACTTAAAAACTAAGAGATGCAGACGGATGGAGGGATGGGCGTGAAGAAGAAGAAGAATGGGTGGTCACTTTCGGAACAGTGCTGGCGATGGCAGTATTATGGGTTATTTGGTATTGTCCTTTACCGTTAATCACTTCCATTTTTCTTGTTTTTCTTTTAACGTCCGGTATCCTTTTTTCAGCCGGTATCCGATTTTTTGCCCGGTTTTTCCGGTACAACCCGGTAAGCTCCGGTACAAAAAGCGGTACGAAATAGCCACGTTTCTGTTCCGGTCAAGGTGCCGGTACGAAAAATTCCGGTTGTACCGGCCGGAACGGTACGGTATTGACTCCACTGGTTCCAATAACTACCTTTGGCCTTTGAACCTACAAATGTCAAGTAGGCCTGACAATTTCTCCTTGCCCTGACCCATCCCACCTCGCAAAAGTTTTTACCTGCCCCACAAAGGTATAGGGCAGGAATGGAGCAAGATTTTTTTTTTTTTTTTTCATTGATTAACTGGTACATTGGAAGTCCCAGAATCCCTACTCCTCTATTTACTTCAACAATTGTATTTTTACAGACGATAATTGTTTATTAACCCAACAATTATTGACTTATTTTGATAATTGGAAAAAGTCATAGCTTATTCACTGGTGTTGAAATTTGCGTTATGGACTAATGGTTTCATAACCATTCTTATTCATACAAAAAGATGACCATTGCCATCACCCACTTTAGAATCTATATATAGGTGAAGAGAGTTGGCATGTTAAATGGCTGTCGTTTTTTCAATACATCTGAAAAGTATTTAAAAATATCAAATTTAGATATTTGTATTCAGGAAACATGACATATGTTTTGAATAGATTTCATTTTGAAAGAGTTGAAAAAACACTCTCGTTGAAATGTTCTATACATCTTTCCTATTTCAAGGCATGTCTTTAGACAAAGATTTTGTTTTTTCCTCTTTTCGGAGGATAAATATTCTTAGAATAAAGATTGCGCAAATTTTCCCTCTAAGATGTACGTGTGTATGTCTATATATATATATATATATATATCTTTTTTTTAATGGAATTATATTCAATTAATGACTATTGAATTATAAACAAGGATTTATGTATAAAAGACAGAGTAAGAGTCGTACAAATAACAATCCAATTGTCCAAAATTTTTTTTGACACATACTCAATTTGATTTGTACCATAGTGGGTTAAACCAAAACACGACCAACCGATTTCATGTTAAGTTTTGACAAAATTTCAATATGTATGATTTATGGACCAATCAGAAAAGGTTTCAAGACACAATTTTGCTCTAGCAATAATGTGTGCAATAAACATATCCTTTCAAAGTTTGTGTATTTATATTCTTAAAGCCTCTGATATTTCTACAAAAATGGGTTTTGCTTTGGCTTCAGCTATAAGAGGATCCTAATATCAATAAACTGAGTCTAAACAAGATGACTTCTCCTTTATTATTTTTGCCAACTGCTACTATAAGCTTTGTCCTCACTAATGGTTGCATTGAAGTTAACTATAAAAAAGGGTACGGGTGGGTTCCAATTATAGGTTACCGCAGTTTTGTCCCACACTGCCTCCAGAAGAGGAAAACCAAGACGAGTTGGGCATTAAAAGATGGCATGTGTGACAGAAACATTCATACCTTTCTCGGCCTTTTGGCTAAGATCAAGTGTAGTATCTGTTCTTATCAGTTTAATATCTGATATGTGGGTCATCGGCCCACACGATATTAAATTTATTTCTTGAGGGGGAGAGCCCACCACAGTAGCTTGCTACTGGGGCTCTTAAGCGTCGCCCATGCGTTGCACTATAGCTCGGGCCTGGCGCACCCCACCCAATTCTAGTTCAAAGCTTCACATGTTTGCTTTATGTGGATCGCCCAAATTTTCTGTAGCCAATAAGCTCTCTGTATGTTAATGACAGCCTCATCAGAAGTGTAGAATGAAGGTAGTGGTGATTTTGACTCTGGAATGCTGATTGATAAGTGCTCAAGTATTTGAAATTTAATTTATTGTTGACCGTCTGATGTGTGTAGCATCCAACTATGTCAAATGATCCATGTAGAGTGCATCCGCATCCTTGGAGTCTTTATGAAAGTAAATGCAATTATTCCAATAGCATCTGAGTTGTTTGAAATGTCAGACATGTTATTGAACAGTTATCCGAAGTGTAAGCCAATAATTGTACTCACCATGTAAAGCCTGGGTGTAAGCATTATTGCACAAGAAGACTCATCAGAGCCTTTCCTAGTAATTAAGAAAGGGGAAGAGTGTGAAGTGAAAGAGCAAACGTTGACAGTCTTGCCTAGTTGCCTTTATCATGTTGAATCAATTAAATTTGTGTTTTCGTTTAACTCCCTAGTTCTTGTTGCTTCATTTAACTTGAGGTACAATACAAGTCACATAGTACATTAGTACATGAATAGGTGTCCCAATAATGCATGGATATGTACAACTTTTTTAATTTGAGCGTCTATATCTTTTTACAAAGTATGGTATGGCTAGCACCTTACTGATTACAAGAATCCACCAAGCTTCAGGCATGCATATCTCATCCTTCCATTTAGTTAATGAGGTTGTGATATTCTGTTTTGTGAATGATGGCAAAGAGATGTCATCTGCTAGTAAAGAAAAGTCATACAATTCATCAAGGTATTTTCTTATGGTCATGTCTTCTATTGAATCTTTAGATTTTTTGACTTGATCTATAGATGGCGTGTAGTTGATTGGTACTAGAGCAACCCGAATCAGAACTCGTCGTTGTACCGAACGATCCAATCCAGCTCATTTCAGATCGTGTAGTCGTGGACCTTTGAGAGTGGATCCATTTTGTGAGAGAGAGAGAGAGAGAGAGAGAGAGAGAGAGAGGTGAGTAGTATTGAAAATGGATGCTAGTGTTAGAAGAAGAGAGACGGCATGGTAAACGGCTGTCTTTTATTTTTTTTTAAATGACTAAACCAAGTAGGCATCTGTTTGTTTGTTTGTTGTTTTTATCTTTTATTATTATTTTTTTTTAATGGTACTTGATTTTATAGAAATCAATTACCATGTAAATTTTTTTAATTAATTTTTGGTCATATTTTGCAAATTTTTTAAGTAGCACTTCTGTGAATTTGGTTTGAAAAAACATCTCATTCCTATCATTATTATGGAAGCACATCTCTTAATTTTAGGTGTTTTTTTTTAGAAGATTAGTATATATATATATATATATACACATACATATATATGTAAGGACTGGTTTTAGACCTTCAGCCTACTAGCAATGGATGATGGCCTAACGAGCCTAAAACAATATATTTGTTAGAAAGTGGATTTCACAGATAAGACTTAACAAATCATGTATGAGCCACAAGGGATTGGATTCACGCCAAAAAGATAAGAAAACACAGTTTAAAAAGGGAATAATCCTCCTTGGTCAAGTCCGAGAATTCGCTGTTCTTATATTCACTCAAGCTTTTTAAAGTACAAGATATTCTCTCTCTCTCTCTCTCTCTTCCGTTTTCCTTTCTTTCTTTGTGATTACATACCCCAATTCTCGTGGGGTTTTTTTCTTTATATATTTGTACTCCCTTTCAATCCAAGCCTTCCATCTATTGATTGTGTATGTAATCTTCTAGATGCTTGTCCCATCAGAGCCCTCTTGGAACCATTATATACAGCTGTAAGACTCAACGTCACTGTTCAAGCATCATTTCTACATAAATACAGCCAGATGGTTAGGTGCAGAACATTTAATGTGGTGGTAGCAGCTTTCTTCTTAGATATTTTCTGGTTCGCTATTGACTCTTTTATCTGAAGCTTATCCTTAGAGGTATGGTGCCCTCTTGCACGATATCTTCTGGGTAATCGGGCTTCGATCCCCCCAGGACATTTCTCGAGGAGGGGTAGATCCTCGGGAAACATTTATTGTTCGTCATTACTTGTCCTTGTTCTCGTCCTTTTGTCGTACAAGCTTATCTTACTATTCAACCCTCCTCGGGTTATCCTACATCCTCGGACAAGGCCCACGGCCCAATGTTCTTACTTGGCTCATTTATCCTCCACAATATATATATATATATATATATGAAAAACATAATTTAATCAAAATATTTAAATTTCATAATTAAAATATTTTTTTTATATAAATGGAGATGATGTTATTAAAAGGGTTTTAAATATACCATAATCAGTTGGCTAATTTGAGCATATCAAGAATATTTTAAAAAAAATGTACACCCCCATTCCATGAAACACATGTAACATGTTATATTAAGTTTAAATTATTAAATAAGTTTAAAATTGTAGCATTTTTTCTCTCTTTCCAAATATAAGCATAATATTTACATTATTGAAACTTGAATTTTAAGTCCCTTATCTCTAATTTCTAATGTCTATTTTATATGTATTTTTTAGCCCAAAACTATAGAGTTTGGCCCAAAAAAGTTGTGAAAAAAAAAAATTCAGCCCAAAATTAAAAATGTAGTATATAAAAAGAATAAATTTAAGGCCTAATTAGTCCAAAATGAATTGAATGAACAGAAGTGGACTGAATGAACCAAAGTGGATCAAAATTGACTGAAAATGACCAAATAAGACCAAATTGGACTGAAGTGAACCAAATGGACAGATGTGGACCAAATTGAACCAATTGGACTGATGGACCGAATTGGACCAAATTAGAACTAAGTGACCGCATAAACAGGAACGTTCTTTTTAGTAAGTGAAACATTGAAAGTTCACCAGTCACAAAAACTAATTTGGGTAAATCAATTCACCTTGCCCTTTTTTGATATGCAGTTGACTGCCATCAATGACGACAAAGCAAAATCTTAAGGGAGAAGTCCTGACTTTATTGATGTCTAGGATCCTCTTATAGCTGAATCCAAGCAACCCTCTTGGTCAATTCGGTCCATTCTATCTATTTCAGTCCACTTCAGTCTGTTCGGTCTATTCATCCATTTCGATCCAATTTAGTCTTATCCGACGCATTTGGGTCCACTTCTGTCCATTCCGTCTACTTCGGTATATTTGGTCCAAATCAGTCCACTTTCAGTCTTATTCAGTCCAATTCGGACTTATTCGGTCCAATACGATCCATTTTCCACTTGGTCCAATTCGATCCCCATCAGTCCATTAAGTTCAGTTCAGTCCAAGTCTGTATAATTCAGTCTCCTACATTCCTTCAGTCCACTTGGTCCAGTTCGGTCAATTTCAGTCTGCTCGGTCACTTAGTTCTAATTTGGTCCAANCTGCAAAAAATCCTCTCTTCTTTTTCTTCTTCTTCTTTTTTTCTCTGGATGGCCACTTACGCTGCATCATTTTGATAATCTCGTAAATTATTTATTATACACAAAGTTTCGATCTTCTTTAGACTCAAATCCTTATCAGGTTCAATCACAAGAATCGTTATCTGTGAATACAAAACTGTTTGTTCAATCACAAAAATCGTTATCTGTTAATACAAAACTGTTTTAACTTTGAGCTTGTATTTGACATCTTAGCTAGAAATACAAAATCGGAGGTAAAAAATAACTGATAGGTTACCACAGTACTTGTCCCACACTGCCTCCAGAAGATGAGAATCTGTACAAGTTGGACAATAAAAGATGGCATGTGTGATTGAAATTCTCATACCTTTCTCGGCCTTTTGGCTAAGATCAAGTGTAGTATCTGTTCTTATCAGTTTAATATCTGATATGTGGGTCATCGGCCCACACGATATTAAATTTATTTCTTGAGGGGGAGAGCCCATCACAGTAGCTTGCTACTGGGGCTCTTAAGCGTCGCCCATGCGTTGCACTATAGCTTGGGCCTGGCGCACCCCACCCAAATCTAGTACAAAGGTTTAATCACTGATCCTGTGTTATTTTTATTGTGATAAATTTGATACTACAATGGTAGAAACTATATTTTGATGCACGGATATCCCATTCTAGTTCACAGATGTGCACACACCACTGGGGCTCACAATTTTTTAATTAATTTTTGAAGGGTAGAGACATGGAGTCCACCACACCACCGGTGCTCCCATGTGTCGTCCTAGCTTTGCAGTACAGCAAGGCTGTAAGCCTGCAAGGGCCTGGCGCACCCCACCAAATCAAGCCAAAGTTTTTCTAATGATGCAGTTGAAGAACTCAATTCGTTCATATTCTAATTATAATAATGAAATAATTTTAATATTTTGCTTTCTGAGCAATAGTATATAACTAAATCTAAATCGAAGTGATTGTATGGAATTAGTCGATCGACTAGTTGTACTTGTTAACCGGCTCTTCATTGCTGGAGAAGGCGGTCTTGAATAATTGAGGGTGGATGTACTTACCAGTGCCAGTATTTTTGTACCAAAAATAATGCCACCATGATGAAAAGTTTAACAAAAAAGTAGCCCCATTTGTTAGAAAGAGGTAAAAGAAAAAGAAAAGTTGCAGTTGCAAGAATTGACCAATGTCTAAGTAGTGAATAATGCAAGTCATTTGAGGGAAAAAAATGGGTTACAAAGATGTTAGGTTGATTGTCCCTCTTAGAGCATTAGCATCAGAAAATACTACTCTACTCTATTTTACCATCTTAAAAAGTCACTTTATCATTTATACTATACCATTTTACAATACCTCTAACATCCCAAAACTCTATTTTTATTAAAATATTATTTTTGAATCTTTCTTTATTTTTTCTTTTCAACAGTCACAAACTTGGTTTTCCTGCCAAATCTTTTTTTTTCCCCCTTTCTTTCTCCCTCAACCTCTAGCACCGGTTCAACACACAAAGCCACACACATAAAGACCCATGATACACCGATCAACCTATCCAAACCCATCACCACAAACACACACACAAACACAAACCATCAAACCTTCAACAAAGCCACACACACACAAACCATCAAACTAGTTTGAGCCAACATTGACCATCACACCCACCACCCAAGCGTCACAACAGAAGGAAAAAAAAAAAAAATCCCATCAGAAAGGCAGAACCCAAAAGAACCAGCCAACCATGCGGTGACCCACGTCGTGACCCACGCCGATCTCCACCAAACCCATCACTGTGACCCANAAAAAAAAAAAAAAAAAAAAAAAAAAAAAAAAAAAAAAGCAACCACATAACTCGCTGAATTGCAACCCACCAAAAAAAAAATGAGCCACTGTGATGTGTGATTTTGATGTTGGGAGGATGGAGGGTGTTTGGGTCTGAAGAGAGGAGAGAGCAGATGAGAAAGGGAGAAAGAAGAGAGAGAAAAGAATAGAGAAAATGAGAGAGAGGAGAAAGAAAGTACGCATCAGTATCTATAAAATATTATTATTATTTTTACAATACTACTACAGTGCAATTCCATTTTTGGAATTGCACTGTAGCAGTATTGTAAAAAAATTTACAATACTTACCTTTAGCATTCCTTGATGCAATACATTTTGGCCCTTGAAATGCCAAATACACCTTACATATGGCATTAACATTCCCCAATGCTAATGCTCTTAGGCTAGATACTTCCTACTCACAGATGTTGTAATTTGGTTGCTATATGTTTCATCTAACTCATGTGACAGTAAACAAGTCAATAAAATGTTAGCATCCTGCCTTTTCCACCAAATGCAATGGTTCTTTGCCTGCAAATAATAGCATACGCTAAGACATCTTCCTGGTTCAATGCTATATAGGATGTGCAACAATCCACTGAGGGATAGAAAACAAAAGATGATAGGTTACCAGCAGTGTGTTACAGGTAGGACGGACAGAACCATTTTCTGAGTAAATGCATTGGATTCCAAGAAGGAACAAGCTTATTAGCCAATTATGGCAACAAAATAACGCAAAGATGTGAGATACACAGATGTGCTTCCACTCTTGCTGGTTTCAAATGCTGAGTCCCACCTCGTGTAAGGGAGAGGAGAAATAAACAAAGCAGAGGTATAAAAGGGAAAATCAGAAAATGGGCAAAGCATACCTTTCTCGGCCTTTTGGCTAAGATCAAGTGTAGTATCTGTTCTTATCAGTTTAATATCTGATATGTGGGCCATCGGCTCACACGATATTAAATTTATTTCTTGAGGGGGAGAGTCCACTCAGTAGCTTGCTACTGGGACTCTCAAGCGTCGCCCATGCGTTGCACTACTGCACGGGCCTGGCGCACCCTACCAAAACTAGCCCAAAGTTTCACAAGTTTGCTGTATGTGATGGATAAGCTTAATCATTAAAGTTCATAAGAAACTCTTAACCTTAAAGTAAATCGGTCTTGCGACCATTGGAGGTCAATTTGGCATTACCCCGCAAGTAATCCATAATTTTAAGAGAAATTGTTAACACCTATGCAATTAACAAGGTCCACCAAGCTTTCATATGGTTAATGAGGTTGTGATATTCTTATTCATCTAATGATGGAGAAGAGATAAGACTTTAGCTATCATCAATCTAATGTAAGACTTCTATACCATCTGCTAGTAAAAATAAGTCATAGAGTAAATCAAGATTTTTTTTCTTGTGGCCATGTCTTCTAGCAAATCTTCAGCTTTTCTGACTTGATGTGCAATTGGCGTGCAGTTGATTGATATTTGAGTAACAAACAACCTTTTGCCACCTATTACAATAATTTTTTTGAAGGTTGATTCCTATATTTCTTTTGCTCTATCAAAAAATTTAATTAGATTTGTGCCCAATAATTTGTTTTATCAACATAAGCTAATTCGTATGAATTAACTATTCCATTTTCAGCAAATTCTTCTTCCTTTGTTGCCTTTAAGAACCAAATTTGATACGGCTGGAAGAATTTTCATCATGCTAAACTTGTGGCCATGTCTTCAATTGATTTGCTGGTAAAGCTTGAAAAATCAATTGGTTAATGATTCCCCATTTTATTTTCAATAGGGAATAAGTTTTGCTGCATAACGGGTTATGTGGCAGCAAAAAGAAGGCAATATGTGCCAAAGGTTATGTGCAGTGCACATAATCAAGTAGACTCTTAAACACTTGTTACTTTCTTTTTACTGTCACATAACCCATTATGCAGCAATTGCCGCATATAAGTATGCAAGAAAACATTTTCCTTTTCAATATACCATTCTTCTTGATTAATAGTAGCTATTCACTTCAATAATCCTTCATGAAGATTGATATATTTGTGGCTTCGAAGTAAGAGGGAATAAGCATTTTTCTTTCTCAAATAACATGATTCTTTTGTGTTTTTCAAAATCTAGATTTAAATTTTCATTTTCTAAAAGTTAAAAATATTGACACATTTATTTTTTAAGATTGTTTTTTTTTGGGTACTCAAATACCAATCAATTCCACGTCCAACTAAAAATGAAGTAAAAAAAGTTGAAGATTTGCTATAAGACATTACCACAAGAAAAACTCTTGCTGCGTCATATGGCTTATTTTTATTAGCGAAGGACATAGAAGTCCTACGTTAGATTGATGATAATAATTAGAGCCTTATCTCTTTGTTATCTTTAGACGAAAAAGAATATTACAACCTCATCAACCAAATGGAGAGTTGAGATTTGCACATGTGAAATTTGGTGGACCATTGTAACAGCAAGGTGCAAGCCAGATTACTATGTAAAAAAATATAGATGCCCAAGAATTATTGGGACACCTATTCTTATATATTCTTTCGTTCCATTTCCCCTCCTCTAAAAGGGGTGTAATTCTTTTGTACGAAACCAAGGAATAAAAATCTAAATCTACTATTTTTGAGTATGTAAATAAGTGAGATGCAGTCTATCTGCCATCTCTAAGAGTTTGTAAGGTAGTTTGTATTACATTTTAAGTAAAATATATTTTATCACCAAATGCAAAGGTTCTTTGCCTGCACGCTAAGACACCGTCCTCGTTAAGTGCATAAGAGAGATGCATTGATAGACGTGCTTCCACTCTTGCTGGTTTCAACTGCCGAGTCCCACATCGTGTAAGAGAGAGGAGAGATACACAAAGCTGAGAAATAAAAGGGAAAATCAGATGGTGGACAAAGCATACCTTTCTCGGCCTTTTGGCTAAGATCAAGTGTAGTATCTGTTCTTATCAGTTTAATATCTGATATGTGGGTCATCGGCCCACACGATATTAAATTTATTTCTTGAGGGGAAGAGCCCACCACAGTAGCTTGCTACTGGGGCTCTTAAGCGTCGCCCAGGCGTTGCACTATTGCTCGGGCCTGGCGCACCCCACCCAATTCTAGTTTAAAAGTTTGAATTTGATGGAAGCGTCACAAGTTTGTTGTACTAGGCTGAGCTGTCTCCTAGTGCAATATTCTGTTTGGGTTTGATGTTCATTAATTTCTAGTTTGTTTGGTGTATTTATAATTTTTTTTTTAACACAAAAAAATAATATATTTTATTACTTAAAAAAATTTACAGCACCAACGACAATCACCTATCAGCCACACTCACAACCACCACCACTCTACTTTAGCATCACCACCAGTCACCACAAATCACTAGCCATGACAACCACAACCCACTACCACAACCATAAACCACAAAAGTCATAGCTACACAACCCACTGCCAAAGCCAAAATCATCCACCACCACCAAACCATATAAAAATACATTAAAAAAAAAGAAAGAAAGAAAAAAAAAAAAAAACTCAATCACAGCAAAGAAAATAGAAAGATGGGCGGCAGCAGTGGCTTGGGGAGGATAGTGTCAGCGTGGGTCTGATCGGCATTGGGTGAGCGTTGGGATGGAGGATTGGGCGGAGGCGTGGGTCGAAGGCGTGGATCGATGGCTTAGGGCTTGGGTCGACTTGGGTCGGTGACGTTGAGGTCGGCAGAGGCATGGGTCGGAGATGTTGAGACAAAGTGGGTCGGCTTGGGCCAGTGATGTTGAGGCCGGCGGAGGTGTGCGTCGGAGACGTTGAGACAGAGAGGTGAGAGTGACTGAGAGAGAGACACACACACACAGAGTGACTGAGAGAGAGAAAACTTTTTATTATTTTAATCTACTAGTAGAATAAAATAATGTTTTTTTTTAGCTCTCATGAATAGTGCACATCTATCACTGTAGCAGTGGAGCTAAAAAAAATAGATTTAGCTCCACTGCTGGAGCATGAATTTAGTGTATGAGGAGCTAAAATTTAGCAATACAACAATATAACACCATTTCTGTGAGTGCTCTAACAAAGCAATAAATTTCATGCTCTAGATCTATAATTTCTACTTTGAAGGGTGTGGTCACAATTCTAGAACGTCAAAGTATTGGTGTTGATCTACTGAAAGATGAGCCACACAATAAACTATCTAGATAAATGTTCATAATGACGGAGTTTGTGGCATAATTTAATTTAAAAGAGATTTAAGATTTTTTTTTTAGGCGTAAATGCATTTTTAGTTCTTACATTTTGACTTTTTTCTATTTTGGTCCCTACATTTTATTTTTACCACTTTTAGTCCCTAAACCCTAAACCAATTGACGCATGACATTTAAGTCTTTACCGTCACCCAACTAACAAAAAATGCTGATGTGGCTGACGGCACAGAAAAATAATAATTAAAAAAAATCTATTTTAGCATTAAAAAATTTCCACGTCAGAATTTAAATTAAAAAAATTAATTTATTAATTTTAACTAAATAAAAAAAATTAAAAACAAAAAATCAAGCCCAATACAGATCAAAACACCACAATCCCAAATCACAACTCTCTGAAACTCTCCTATCTTAACGGTGCTTGTGGGTTTCTTTTTCTTTTTTGTTTTCTTCTTTCTCTTTCTTTTTCTTCCCCAGATCAGTCTCTCAGTTTCTCCACTTACATTCTTTCCTTTTCTTCTCTCTTTCTTCTTCTTTTTCTTCTTTCTCCCTTTATCTTGGTGCTTAGCCTTCTTGAACTCTCTTTATCTCTTGACTTTGCTCAAACCCAAACCCAAACCCATATGCCTCAAGCTCCTCTCTCAAATCAATGGGCCTCTCTCTTTGGCATTTTTTTTGTGGGTTTCTGTGCATATGGTGTTGCCAACTTGCCATGGTGAGGTGGAGGGTGTGGGTTTGTGGGGATCGGCGTGGTGGAGGTCTGAGTTTGTGGATCGGCGTGGTGGAGGGTGTGGGTTTGTGGTGATCAGCGTCTGTGGTGGAGTTTTGGTGATGACACAGATCAGAGTTTGGGTCGGTCGGTGATGGGTTGCATGATTGTTCGGTGACTGGATCGGTAATGGTTAGTGACTGGATTGAAGTTTGGTAGTGGGTTTCAGTGGCTAGATTGAAGTTTGGGGGTGGATTTCAGTGGCTGGATTTTGATGATGGCACAGATCAGAGTTTAGTGGTGGGATTCGTTCACAAATTGGAGTTTGGTGATGGGTTTCGTTCTTAGATCAAAGAGGAATGGCGCCTAGACTAGCTGAGGGTTTTTTTTTTTTTTTTTTTAATAAGATTTGGGTGGGGTAGTTTGCTCCGGTGGGTTTGTGTAGGTAGTGGATGGGTTTATTGTTTTGGATTTGCAGTGGATAGTTGATGGTTTTGTAGCGGATTTCAATGGATTTGTGGTTGTGATTTTTGGGTAGTCACGGGTCAAGAAAGAAAATTTTGTGTTTAAGCTTGTGTTCTTGAGTTCTTTGATCTAGATTGGAGTTCTTGTTTTCATCATGTTCTTCCCGAGTTTTTTTCTTTCTTTTTTTTTTTTAAATTTTCATTTAGTTAAAATTAATAATTTTTTTTAATTTAAATTCTGACGTGGCAATTTTTTAATGCTAAAATAGATTTTTTTTAATTATTATTTTACCGTGCTGTCAGCCACGTTACCATTTTCTGTTAGTTAGGTGACGATAAGGACTTAAATATCACGCGTTAATTGGTTTAGGAACTAAAAGTGAGTCTTTTGGCTAAATATTGCTAAATTTAAAACATATTTGCGTTATAGGTACTGTTACAAGTTATTTAGGAGAATGAGGAGAGAAATTGAATTTCGGCAACAGTGTTGCCGAAATTCAAGAAAAAGTAGAAGAGAGAATGAGAAAAAGGGAGGAAAGAGAAAAACTTGAATTTCAGCAACAGTGTTGCCGTAATTCATCTGCCCAATTTTCCTCACCTGCCCGGATGTGTGAGTGTGAGAAGTGCAATGAGTGAGTGCCAAAAAAAAAAAAAAAGTAATTGTGGCAATAGTATTGCCGAAAATGGTAGGGGGGAAAAAAAGTGAATGCCAAAATTTGGGAAAGAATTAAAGAAAAATATNCATTGCCGAAATTGTGGGGAAAAATTTCCCCACAATTTCGGCAATGCCATTGCCACAATTGGGAAAAAAAAAAATTTTTTAATTTTTTTTTTAATTGTGGCAATGGTATTGCCAAAATTGTGGGGAAAAAAATTTTTCCCCACAATTTCGAAAATACCATTGCCACAATTGGGAAAAAAAGTTTTTTTTTTTTTTTCCATTTTCGACAAATCCATTACACTTTTTTTTTTTTAAGAAATGATAAGTGCATACAATTTTTATAACATTTTTACAATAAATTCTAAGTATCAGGTTGTTACTTATTGTTATTGTTAGATTAAAATAGTAATCTCAATGTTATATTTAAATTTGAAATAATAATAATTAGTTACTTGTGATTTATTGTGAAAATATTGTAAAAATATTGTGTACGTAGCACATTATATTTTTCTTTAATTCTTCTCCAAATTTTGGCATTCACTTTTTTTTTTCCCCTACCATTTTCGGCAATACCATTGCCACAATTACTTTTTTTTTTCTTGGCACTCACTCATTGCACTTCTCACACTCACACATCCGGGCAGGTGAGGAAAATTGGGCAGATGAATTACGGCAACACTGTTGCCGAAATTCAAATTTTTCTCTTTCCTCCCTTTTTCTCATTCTCTCTCCTACTTTTTCTTGAATTTCGGCAACACTGTTGCCGAAATTCAATCTCTCTCCTTATTTCCCGAAATATCTAATAACAGTACCTATAACACAATTATGTTTTAAATTTAGCAATATTTAGTCAAAAGACTCACTAAAAGTGATAAAAATAAAATGTAGAGACCAAAATGGAAAAAAGTCAAAATGTAGGAACTAAAAGTACATTTACACATTTTTTTTTAATGTTTTTATTGGAAGCATCTAGAGTTCAATAATTATTCCTAAATAGAAGAAAAAAGTTACTTAACAAATGCTTGGTGGTCCTTATGGTCACAATTAGGTAGGGTAGTCACGGATTTCACCACTTTTTTTTTTTTCCTTCTTCTAAAAGCTAGAAAACAAAGTAATACATAAGTTCTTTTATATGGTGCTGTTTATCACTAATCCAATTGACTGCTTTTTCAAATCAAATAGCCTAGATTCCCATAATTTATTTTTCTGATAGAGCTTCTATAATTGTATAATTAATATTAAATAGAACTTTCACGTCAAGTAGGGACCTCGAATTTCCAATCTTGATGTTCTTCTTCCCCTCAAAACAATGTTGTTTTAACATTTTCCCCTTGGATGCATCGTCGTTCAGAATCACAAGTTGGTTGTGTGACATTTGTTTTTGGTTTTCCTTGCAATGATAGACAGATATTTAGTGAAATATGATTCTTTTTTCTTCTTTACGGGTATCGCGGATGTGCAGTGGATTGGGATCCATAATAAGAGGTACACTATTATGTCGAAGTATTCCATTAGTTCTTTTTTCTTCTTCTTCTTCTTCTTATATTATTATTATTATTTTTTGTTGTGGCGGGAGGGGATTTTGAAAATCGAGTTTCTGAAAATCGATTTAGGCCCTATAGCGGCGTTTTTAAGGACCCTATAGTGACGTTTTAAGGACCTATAGTGACGTTTTGTAATTCGATTTTCATAAAGTCGAGTTACATGCAATTTTTTTTCTTTTTTTCTACCTATAACTCGATTTTATGAAAATCAAGTTACAAAACGTCACAATAGGTCCTTAAAATGTCACTATAGGGTCCCTAAAAATGGCGCTATAGGGCCTAAATCGATTTTCAGAAACTCAATTTTTAAAAGAAGGGCATTTCCCTAATTAGTTTGAGAAATAGGGCAAAATACTGGATTTTTTTTCAGAAAGGGGCAAAAAGCAATTTTGTCCGAATTAACTATTCCATTTTCAGCAAATTCTTCTTCCTTTGTTGCCTTTAAGAACCAAATTTGATACGGCTGGAAGAATTTTCATCATGCTAAACTTGTGGCCATGTCTTCAATTGATTTGTTGGTAAAGCTTGAAAAATCAATTGGTTAATGATCCCCCATTTTATTTTCAATAGGGAAAAAGTTTTGCTGCATAACGGGTCATGTAGCAGCAAAAAGAAGGCAATATGTGCCAAGGGTTATGTGCAGTGCACATAATCAAGTGGACTCTTAAACACTTGTTACTTTCTTTTTATTGTCACATAACCCATTATGCAGCAATTGCCGCATATAAGTATGCAAGAAAACATTTTCCTTTTCAGTATACCATTCTTCTTGATTAATAGTAGCTATTCACTTCAATAATCCTTCATCAAGATTGATATATTTGTGGCTTCGAAGTAAGAGGGAATAAGCATTTTTCTTTCTCAAATAACATGATTCTTTTGTGTTTTTCAAAATCTAGATTTAAATTTTCATTTTCTAAAAGTTAAAAATATTGACACATTTATTTTTTAAGATTGTTTTTTTTGGGTACTCAAATACCAATCAATTCCACGTCCAACTAAAAATCAAGTAAAAAAAGTTGAAGATTTGCTAGAAGACATTACCACAAGAAAAACTCATGCTGCGTCATATGGCTTATTTTTATTAGCGAAGGACATAGAAGTCCTACGTTAGATTGATGATAATAACTAGAGCCTTATCTCTTTGTCATCTTTAGACGAAAAGGAATATTACAACCTCATCAACCAAATGGAGAGTTGAGATTTGCACATGTGAAACTTGGTGGACCATTGTAACAGCAAGGTGCATGCCAGATTACTATGTAAAAAAATATAGATGCCCAAGAATTATTGGGACACCTATTCTTATATATTCTTTCGTTCCATTTCCCCTCCTCTAAAAGGAGTGTAATTCTTTTGTAAGAAACCAAGGAATAAAAATCTAAATCTACTATTTTTGAGTATGTAAATAAGTGAGATGCAGTCTATCTACCATCTCTAAGAGTTTGTAAGGTAGTTTGTATTACATTTTAAGTAAAATATATTTTATCACCAAATGCAAAGGTTCTTTGCCTGCAAATAATAGCATGCTAAGACACCGTCCTCGTCAAGTGCATAAGAGAGATGCATTGATAGACGTGCTTCCACTCTTGCTGGTTTCAACTGCCGAGTCCCACATCGTGTAAGAGAGAGGAGAGATATACAGAGCTGAGAAATAAAAGGGAAAATCAGATGATGGACAAGGCATACCTTTCTCGGCCTTTTGGCTAAGATCAAGTGTAGTATCTGTTCTTATCAGTTTAATATCTGATATGTGGGTCATCGGCCCACACGATATTAAATTTATTTCTTGAGGGGAAGAGCCCACCACAGTAGCTTGCTACTGGGGCTCCTAAGCGTCGCCCATGCGTTGCACTATTGCTCGGGCCTGGCGCACCCCACCCAATTCTAGTCTAAAAGTTTAAATTTGATCGAAGCGTCACAAGTTTGTTCTACTAGGTTGAGCTGTCTCCTAGTGCAATATTCTGTTTGGGTTTGATGTCCATTAATTTCTAGTTTGTTTGGTGTAATTATAATTTTTTTTTATTTGTTTTCAGCATAATAAAATAATATAAATATTATAATAAAATAATATATTTTGTTACTTAAAAAAATTTACAGCACCAATCACAATCACCTATTAGCCACACCCATAACCACCCCTACTTAATTTGGCAACCACAACACAACATAGAAAAAAAAGAAGAAAAAAACAAAACCACAATCATAACCCCATTACCACCAGTCACCACAAACCACTAGCCATGACAAGCAACCATGACAACCACAACCCACTACCACAACCATAAACCACAAAACTCATAGCCAAAATACACAACCCACTGCCAAAGTCAAAATCATCCACCACCACCACAACCAAAATCCACAAACCCACTGTTAAAATCATCCACCACCACTACCATAGCCAAAATCAACCACCAGCACCAAACCCATATAAAAATACATTATAAAAAAAAGAAAGAAAAAAAAAAAAACTCAATCACAGCAAAGAGAATAGAAAGATGGGCGGCAGCAGTGGCTTGGGGAGGATAGTGTCAGCGTGGGTCTGATTGGCATTGGGTGAGCGTTAGGATGGAGGATTGGGCAGAGGCGTGGGTTGAAGGCGTGGATCGGTGGCTTAGGGCTTGGGTCGACTTGGGCCAATGACGTTGAGGTCAGCAAAGGCGTGGGTTGGAGACGTTGAGACAAAGTGGGTCAGCTTGGGCCGGTGATGTTGAGGCCGGTGGAGGCGTGTGTCGAAGACATTGAGACAAAGAGGTGAGAGTGACTGAGAGAGAGAGAGACGCACGGAATGACTGAGAGAGAGAAAACTTTTTATTATTTTAATCTACTGGTAGAATAAAATAATGTTTTTTTTAGCTCTCATGAATAGTGCACACATCTATAGAGATAGATGTGCACTGTAGCAGTGGAGCTAAAAAAAATAGATTTAGCTCCACTGCTAGAGCATGAATTTAGTGTATGATGAGCTAAAATTTAGCAATACAACAATATAGCACCACTATTGTGAGTGCTCTAACAAAGCAATAAATTTCTTGCTCTAGATCTATAATTTCTACTTTGAAGGGTGTGGTCACAATTCTAGAACATCAAAGTATTGGTGTTGATCTACTGAAAGATGAGCCACACAATAAACTATCTAGATAAATGTTCATAATGACGGAGTTTGTGGCATAATTTAATTTAAAAGAGATTTAAGACTTTTTTTTTTAGACATAAATGCACTTTTAATTCCTACATTTTGACTTTTTTCTATTTTGGTACCTACATTTTATTTTTACTACTTTTAGTCCCTAAACCAATTAACGCATGACATTTAAGTCCTTACTGTCACCCAACTAACAAAAAATGCTGACGTGGCTGACGACACAGAAAAATAATAATTAAAAAAAAATCTATTTTAGCATTAAAAAATTGCCACGTCAGAATTTAAATTAAAAAAAATTAATTTATTAATTTTAACTAAATAAAAAAAATTAAAAACAAAAAATCAAGCCCAATACAAATCAAAACACCACAATCCCAAATCACAACTCTCTAAAACTCTCTTATCTTAATGGTGCTTGTGGGTTTCTTTTTCTTTTTTGTTTTCTTCTTTCTCTTTCTTTTTCTTCCCCAGATCGGTCTCTCAGTTTCTCCACTTAAATTCTTTCCTTTTCTTCTCTCTTTCTTCTTCTTTTTCTTCTTTCTCCCTTTATCTTGGTGCTTAGCCTTCTTGAACTCTCTTTATCTCTTGATTTTGCTCAAACCCAAACCCAAACCCATATGCCTCAAGCTCCTCTCTCAAATCAATGGGTCTCTCTCTTTTGCATTTTTTTTTGTGGGTTTCTGTGCATATGGTGTTGCCAACTTGCCATGGTGAGGTGGAGGGTGTGGGTTTGTGGGGATCGGCATCTGTGGTGGAGTTTTGGTGATGACACAGATCAAAGTTTGGGTCGGTCGGTGATGGGTTGCATGATTGTTCGGTGGCTGGATCGGGAATGGTTAGTGACTGGATTGAAGTTTGGTGGTGGGTTTTAGTGGCTAGATTGAAGTTTGGGGGTGGGTTTCAGTGGCTGGATTTCGATGATGGCACAGATCAGAGTTTGGTGGTGGGATTCGTTCACAAATTGGAGTTTGGTGATGGGTTTCGTTCTTAGATCAAAGAGGAAGGGCGCCTAGACTAGCTAAGGGGTTTTTTTTTTTTTTTTTAATAAGATTTGGGTGGGGTAGTTTGCTCCGATGGGTTTGTGTAGGTAGTGGATGGGTTTATTGTTTTGGATTTGCGGTGGATAGTTGATGGTTTTGTGGCAAATTTCAGTGGATTTGTGGTTGTGATTTTTGGGCAGTCACGGGTCAAGAAAGAAAATTCTGTGTTTAAGCTTGTGTTCTTGAGTTCTTTGATCTGGGTTGGAGTTCTTGTTTTCATCATGTTCTTCCTGAGTTTTTTTTTTTTTTTTTTTTTTTTTTTTTTTTTTTTTTTTTTTTTAATNTCACTTGCTTAAAAAAAAAAAAAAAAAAAACACGAGATACACAAACACACCCACACACAAGCAAACCCACACAGACAAACAACAAAGATACTGATCGGAGCTTGACTGGAACGATCGGAGCTTGTTGATGGAGCGGAGCGTAGATCGAAGATGTGGCGTTTGGTGGAGCGGAGCGGAGCGTAGATCGGAGATGTGGCATTTGGTGGATCGGAGTAGAGATCGGAGGGGAGCGTGGATCGGAGCGAAGATCGGAGATGTGGTGTTTGGTGGATCGGAGCGGAGATCGAAGTGGAGCGTAGATCGGAGATGTGGCGTTTGGTGGATCGAAGCGGAGATCGGAGATATGGTATTTGGTGGATCGGAGCGGATCGGATCGGAGAGGAGCGGAGCGGAGATATGGCGTTTTATGATTTGGAAGAGGAAGGCCAGAGAGATGGAGAGAGGGAGAGAGAGAGAGAGAGAGAGAGAGTGAGAGAGTGAGAAATCAGAAAATGGGTATAGAGAAAGAGAGAGAGAGAGAGAGAGAGAGAGAGAGAGAGAGAGAGGGTGCGTATTTAAGAGAGTTGGTTGGTGAGAAATAATAAAAAAATAGAGTATAATGTATATTTTATTGGAATAACTTGTAAAATAAAGAATTGATGTAGGTGTTTTGTAAAAGTGAATGTGTAAAATAGAAAAAGTAGGTTTTTAGTGTAAAAATAGATGTGTAAAATACACATGCTGATGTGAATGCTCTAAAACCTACTTTATCGTTTATACCAAACCATTTTATAACACTCCCAACATTCCTAAACTCTATATTTTTTGCTCCTTTATTTAAATATTCTTTTTTTACTATTTCTCTCTCACCACCAAACAACCTCCAAATAGCAACACAGTAAACGCACTACCTCTCTCACCACCAAACAGCCTCCAAATAACAACACAATGAACACACTACCACCCTCATGCATCTCAGCACCACCACTGAACCATCAAACCAAAAGCAAAACCATGTTTTAAAAAAAAAAAAAACCACCAATTAACAAAGCCATCTGAGCCAATCACAATGCCACGCCAATGTGCCAAGACCCACCACCGATGTGCCACGATCTCCACCACTAACCCACCACAAACCCACTCGATCTTCACCCACAAACAAAACAAATACCCACACGATCCTCCACGCCACACCGATCCCCATGAGAGACCCATCACGATCCTCCACACCAATCAATACCCACACCACGCCAGGCCACCACCAGACCACCACACCCATGGCCACCACAATCCACCACCAAAACTAAGCTCCAAACCCACGGTCAAAACTAATTAGTAAACCCATCACCACCCACAACCAAATATGTGGAGCTCTGTTGGTGCTTACCCATAGGTTGATGATCATGGTGGAGCCTCGTTGATTGTAGAGAAGAGGGAGAGAGAGAGAGAGGAAAGTGAGTGAGAGACAGAGAGATAAGAGACAGTGCAACGAGGGAGAAAGAGGAATAAAATAGAATATAATGTTTGAATAAAGCGCTACAGTACAATACCATCTTATCTTTGGGATGGTACTGTAGCACTATGCCAAAAAAATTTTGGATTTTTACACTTTCCCACTTCTAGTTGTTGAGCACGTTTTAGGCCTGAATGTCAAATGTATCTTACATTTGGAATTTCGCAGGACCACTGTGGATGCTCTTAGTTGATTACTTTACCATGTCAAGAAGTTTTGGTGACAAGCAATGTGTAAAATGAGTAAATGACTCTACATGCTGAGGTCTTTGGTGCAAGTTATGAGACCATATACAATAATTGTGGTTATTTTTAAGGTATTATACACCCCTAATAAAATAGTCTAAACCCCCCACATTAACGAAAAAAATGTTTCCCATTGTGTGCACAAGTATCAATCTATCCATGTGATTTGAAGAAAAATAAACTGTTGGAAATTTAGACCCCTTAAACCAACCAGATTGCGTAGCCTAGTTAATTAGCCAAGTTGTTACTTAGTCAAATTAAACAATTCTAGGTTAAAAAAATCAAACAATCATATCAAGAATATAATGCAGCGGAATAATAAATAACACAAGATATGATCACCCAGGAAACCACACGGTAAAAACCTGGGGAGGATTTAACCCACCGATCCTCAAGGCAAACCTGAATCCACTATGAAAGAATCGAAGTTCATACAGAAGGACTACAAGCTCCTCACTTGACTTCCTAATGCTACCCACCAGTAGAACTTACTGACACGACCACATGCAAGCTCCGAATTCACGGACTCATTCTTTCTTGGACTCTTCAATCAAGTACAAGCACCCCCGCTTGTGTATCTTTAAGTTCTTGAATCTGCAACTGAATGATTACCAAGTTCTTGACATTATCTTGAATCTTGGAAACCCTAAGTATATGTGAAGGAAAGCTCCTCAATGATCTCACAAGATATTCACATAAACAGCAATATGAGCAACAAATACCTTAGAGAGGTTTGGGTACAAAACCCTAGATACAAAAGAGGCACTCTCTTCTCTCTCTCCAAAAGCTTTCAAAAACGTGGCTTAGGGTTTCCTTTATATAGTGGGAGAATTATATCTGAAACCCTAATCTTTAATGGGCTTAAGCTGCTGTTTGGGCCGACTTAAAATTCTACAGATACGATTTTCGATCGATCGAGCCTGTTCTTCGATCGATCGAACCAGGCAGAATATGAAGTCTTCTTCCTGCAGCTTGTATGTTCTTGAATTTTGACTTGAATCACCTTGAGCATTGTCTAATAAAACCTATAGACTCTAAGATCTATATCTAGACAAGTTTGTGTTCACGATTTGCCAATTGTTCTAAACATTTAGAACCTAACATAAACGTATTCGCTGTCATAGAAAAATGTCATGGTTGAGAGTTGAAACAAAAATAAAATAGGATTCTTCACATAAAAGACATAAGATTCAAAGCAAGAAAAAAAAAATGAGAGTGGAATAGATTGTTTTGTCAACAAAGAGTATTTTCACAATGAAACTTATGTGTGATAATTTATGCATTTTAGACAGCTTTGGGCCATTTGAAAACCCACACATTCTTAACATTTAATTTGCTTTAGTTCCTAAAGCTTAGAATTTAACCTTATCATCTGAAATTAGTAGGACATCTATGTTATATTTGGAATGTACTGATTCTGATCCATAAAACTTAAAATTTGACTTTTGTATCATAATAAACAAATTTTTTTTATTGAGGAATATCATAATAAACAACTTCGAAGATGACTCAATAGATGAATTCTAACTAATGGTAGAGAGATTCCTACTTTGTCACTGAAGGGCAAAACTTGGGTTCAGTGCACTGAATCTAAAACAATATAGACACATGCCAAATTTTAGACACAACATTTGTATCATACGGGTCTAATGCTCTAGTGCACTAGATGCAAGTTGTGTTTATCACTAAAAAGAGTTGTGTGAAGTGTCGGCAAGTCATGTGATGTGTGGTTGTAATGGGTAACATTATTGTACTAGTTTGGGCATATAAGAAAATCTTCAAAGTCTTTGAGTATCATAAAAGAATATTAGGGATGGCAAAAGGTACCCGACCCGCAGGTACCCAGCCCAACCCAACCCTAATAGGTCAAGTTTTACCCGGCCTGTTTAACATTAGGGTCGGGTTTGAGTTTTAATTAAAAAAACCTGAAGCAAGTTTGGGTTGGGTTCGAGTATTAGGCATACTCAGCCCGAACCCAACCCGTATATATAATATTAAAAATTATAATATAAAAAAAACCCTAAGTATAAATACTCACTTTTCCAACCCTAAATCCCTCAGATCCATTCACCCTTACCCTTTCCCTGTCTTGCCAAGCCGCCTCCCATTCTCTCCCTCACCCTCACTCTCACTTGAACAAGACCGTTGATGCTCACTTCGTCGGCGCCGTTGCTCCTTGCATACCTCACCTCGCCGACGCCGCTCCATTCTCCCCCTCGCCGGTCTTTCCTCCCTGCCTCCCTCACCTTGCCACAACCTGCAGACGCCACTGCTCCTCCCTTACCTCGACAAGCCCTCCTCCACCTCACAAGGCCACAACTCTCTCATCTCCCTCACCTTGTTGTGAACTCAAGCTTTTGCAATGAAAACCGTTCTTTTTGTTCAAAGAATCAAATTTGTATTTTCTAGTTTAAGTGCTATTTTTGTTGAATAGGATTGGCCTGTTTGATTTGATTTTGTAGGGTCTTCTTGTTTGGACCTAGGGTTTATATGTTAATTCTTGTTTTTACTTTTGATGTGGGAAAATATTGTAATGAAAAATAATGGTTTTTGTTCCGATCTGTTGTATTTTCTATTGTAATCAAATTTGTACTTTCTAGTTTAAGTGTTATTTTTATAATTCTTGTTCCAATTTGTTAGTTGCTAAGAAAATAACAATTTTTATTAGTTTCCGATCTGTTTAGATCTAGATTTTCTTGTGTTTTTTTTCCCCTACTGTTTGGTTGCTATGAAAATCAATATCAGGCAAACATTTTTTTTTATTGGCCCACAGAATGGGCCCTGAAGTACCATGGCCCAACAGGGCCCGATGGGCCGAGTTTGGGGTTTAAAAAAAGCCCATTTATTAAACGGGCTGGGTTCAGGTCATGACCGCTCCGAACCCGACCCGTTGCCATTTCTAAAGAATATGAGTATGAAGTGAAAGAGCTGAACATAGACTTTCTTTTTCCTTAATTTTGATAAACATGATTGAAGCTATAATTTTTGTGCTTTTGTTCCCAAACTACGCCCTTATCAATTTTTCTTCCTAAATATTTAGCAATCATTTTACTGTTTCGGTGTTAGCTACAAGAACAATGCATAAAGATTAATATAATCAGATGGAAATCAAACTACGCCTCTATCAATTTTCTGATGTGGATGAATTCATGGAATTGGCATGCAATGATCAAGTCATTCGCACGAGCAGACTAAGGTACTACACTTCAAGAGAAGATGCACTTGATTATCTTAAGGAAGTTGCAATTCCTCACTCATGGTACAGAGCCATATGGGTAAAGGAGGTATTATGGTCACTCCTAATATGGGTAGAGGAGGTATTATTTACTTTTATTTTTATTTTATAATTTCGTAGTAAAGGCCTTAGAGGGAGGGATAAATTAAACCTTGAATGTTTCGGTTGGAAATAACAGAAAGTATTAGTTGAATTACAAAACTTTTATAATTTTGTTTATACTACCTCCATTGGTTGGATATCTACAACTTTTATACGTACAATAATTCATGGGCATCTATATCATTTTTGCAGAGTATGATATGGTTGGCACCTTGCTATTAATTATTCCATTTTTAGCAAATTATTCTTCCTTTGTTGTCTTTAAGAACCAAATTTGATATGGCTGGAAGAATTTTTACCACTTTTTCTCCATCATGCTAAACTTGTGGCCATGTCTTCAATTGATTTGTTGGTAAAGCTTGAAAAATCAATTGGTTAATAATTCCCCATTCTTAATCTTCAATGGCTATTGACTTCAATAATCGTCCATGAAAATTGATATATTTGTGGCTTCAAAGCAAGAGGGATTTTGCTTTCTCAAATAATATGATTCTTTTGTGTTTTTCAGAATCTAGATTTAAAATTTCATTTTCTAGAAGATAAAAAATATTGAAATTATTTTTTTTTTATGGTACTCAAAATACCAATCAACTACATGTCTAACTAAAAATCGAGTAAAAAAAGTTGAAGATTTGACATGACCACAAGAAAAACTCTTGATGTGTCGTATGACTTATTTTTAATGGCAAATGAAATAGAAGTTTTATCTCTTTGTCATCTTTAGACAAAAAAGAATATTACAACCTCATCAACCAAATGGAGGAATGGGATTTGCACATGTGAAACTTGGTGGACCATTGTAACAGCAAGGTGCTACCCAAATCATACTATGTGAAAAAAATACAGATGCCCATGAACTATTGGGACACCTCTCTCTCTCTCTCTCTCTCTCTCTCTCTCTCTATATATATATATATATATATATTCTTACACACACACAAAGATGCCCATGAACTATTGGGACACCTCTCTCTCTCTCTCTCTCTCTCTCTCTCTCTCTATATATATATATATATATATACACACACACACACACATATATATATATATATATATATATATTCTTTCGTTCCATTTCTCCTCCTATAAAAGGAGTGTAATTCTTTTGTAAGAAACCAATGAATGCAACAAGCAGTCTTCTTCCATATTTCCATGTCTTTATCTTTGTGTTTGTGTTACTGATATCAAAGCCTACTACCCATCTAAATAATAAAAATCTAAATCTACTATTTTTGAGCATGTAAATAAGTGAGATACAGTCTATCTACTATCTCTAAGAGTTTGTAAGGTAGTTTGTATTACATTTTAAGTAAAATATATTTTATCACCAAATGCAATGGCTCTTCGCCTGCAAATAATAGCATATGCTAAGACACCTTCCTGGTTAAGTGCATAAGAGAGATACATTGAATAGATGTGCTTCCACTCTTGCTGGTTTCAAATGCCGAGTCCCACATTGTGTAAGAGAGAGGAGGGATAAACAGAGCTGAGGTATAAAAGGGAAAATCAGAATATAGGCAAAGCATACCTTTCTCGGCCTTTTGGCTAAGATCAAGTGTAGTATCTGTTCTTATCAGTTTAATATCTGATATGTGGGTCATCGGCCCACACGATATTAAATTTATTTCTTGAGGGGGAGAACCCACCACAGTAGCTTGCTTCTGGGGCTCTCAAGCGTCGCCTATGCGTTGCACTATTGCTCGGGCCTGGCGCACCCCACCCAATTCTAGTCTGAAAGTTTGAATTTGATTGAAGCATCACAAGTTTGTTTTCTTTTGTGAGGGTTTGATGTCCGTTAAGTTCTAGTTTGTTTGGTGTAATTATAATTTATTTCTGGTAGTCAACATAAAATGCCACAATTTTCACGCTCTAGATTTTTAATTACTACTTTGAAGGGTATGCTCTCAAATCACAATTCTAGAACGTTAAAGTATTGGTGTTGATCTATGAGTCACAATAAACTATACATATCTAGATAGAAGACTTATCTAAGACATGATGAACAATAAACTATATTAGATATAAGACTTATCTTCTTTTTTTTTCTTTTTTTTGAGGAACCAGCCCACAAGAGAGGGCAGAAGCTAATCATTAATAAGACCAAGATCATGGTTGTAAACATCCATAATGTCAAGAGGGACTTCCTCCATCCAAACTAACAGAGGATTACAAAATGATCTACAGGCTAGGCGATGAGTAATACTATTACCCGAGCGCTTTACATGAAGAAAAGAAATACTATTAAAGGAATACGAAAGAGCATGGATGTCTCTTAAAATGTGGCCCCAATCCAAAGAGAGGAGAGATTTCTCCTTGATGGCTTTGATGACAACTTTAGAGTCTCCTTCAACCAAAACTCTCTCAAAACCAAGCTCTTTGGCAAACAAGAGAGCCCTTCTCGCTGCTATCACTTCCACTGTCTCCACCGAAGTAGGTAGGGGAATTTCTTGTGACTCAACTGACTAAGTTAATTTAAAAGAGAGTTAAGAACTTATAACTCAACTGACTTTTCTTTTCTTTTCTTTTCTTTTTGTTTTTATTCGATACGTCAAGGGTTTCAATTATTCTTACATAAAAAGAAAAACAATTACTTAACTCAATTGACTTTTCTTTTCTTTTTCTTTTTTTAGTTTTTATTGGAAGCATCTAGGGTTCAATTATTCCTAAATAGAAGAAAAAAGTTACTTAACAAATGCTTGGTGGTCCTTATGGTCACAATTAGGTAGGGTAGTCACGGTTTTCACCACTCCTCATTTCCTTTTTATAAGCTAGAAAACAAAGTAATACAAAAGTTCATTTATATGGTGATGTTTATGACTAACTCAATCGACTGCTTTTTCAAATCAAATAGCCTAGATTCCCATAATTTATTTTTCTGATAGAGCTTTTATAACTGTATAATTAATATTAAACAGAACTTCCATGTCAAGTAGGGACCTTGAATTTCCAATCTTGATGTTCTTCTTCCCTTCAAGACAATGTTGTTTTAACGTTTTCCCCTTGGATGCACCATCATTCAGAATCACAAGTTGGTTGTGTGAGTTTTGTTTTTGGTTTTCCTTGCAATGACAGATAGATATTTAGTGAAATATAATTCTTTTTTTTTTTTTTTTCTTCTTTACGTGTATCACAAATGAGCGGTGGATTGGGATCCATAATAAGAGGTACACTATTATGTCAAAGTATTCCATTAGGGCTTTTCTTCTTCTTCTTCTTTTTTTTTTTTGGGGGGTTGTTGGGGTTTGTCAGATAACGGGAGAAGGTCAGCAAAGTAATGAAAGTATAATCACTATATTTTAATTTTTGAGTCAGCAAGAAGAACAATTATCTAGTGTTGGTTTGATATGATTTATTTTTATTGGTTTATTTTACTTGAACTGTATAAGCTGAATAAAAATACAACTATATCAGAAAGAGAGAGAAAGATAAGCGATTTTAAAAGTTGTGCATTGTAGAGTTTTGATTCTCACACATCAACTATTTCATATATGTTTTTTTTCACCACTTTTATATGCTAAAATGTGGAGATTCCTACATCAATTGTAGATGCCTGTGTGAAATAGTGGATGTAAACTAGTGTGAGAATATTTTTCTTTCTATTTTAGAGTTAAATTAAACCACCAACTATAGCTGTTGCTAATTTTTAAAAAGCATTTTGTAACTTTTTCTACATTAATTGTGTAGTGTAGGTTGGGAACAGTCAGAGCTTTGATACATCTTTAAGAAAGCCAAGGTTAGCATATCCATATTGAGCTATTAAATTAGTTTTTCCTGTTTGTTGAATGAATAAGCTAGGTTTTTTTTATGATAAGGTGAAAAGTTATAAGAATCCTGTGGTAGGTATTGCAAACTTTCGAAATCACATATTACTTCCATTTCTCAACAAACAGCACCACCTATTGTTCCCACCATTTGACATGTCAAAGGAGATGGAGATTAATCTTTCAAAGATCACACTTCGTCCATACAAAATTTCAGATGTTGATGACTTCTTAATGTATGGTGGCAATGAAAAAGTGACGCGCTTCACAAGGTGGAACTCCTTCACCTCCAAGCAAGAAGTAGTTTCTTACATCAATGACTATTGCATTCCACACCCTTATTGCAGATCCATATGCATAGACAACCGTTCAATTGGTTTTGTTATCATAATGCCACGTTCCGGTGATGACCGGTGTAGGGCAGATGTTGGATATGCCTTAGCTGCTGAGTACTGGGGTCATGGTATAGCAACTAGAGCAGTGAAGATGGCTATTAGTGAAGGGCTAAAAGAATTCCCAGATGTGGTTAGGTTTCAAGGTTTGGTTGAGTTAGAGAACAAGGCTTCTCAGAGGGTCTTAGAAAAAGTTGGCTTCCTCAAGGAATGTGTGTTGAGGAAGTATAGCTTTAATAAAGGTGAGACTAGGGATATGGTCATGTACAGTCTTTTATCTACTGATTTTATGCCTTGAACTGTCCCTTCTCCAACCCTCGGCTTGATTTTTAATGTGTTTATTTGATATCTTTGTTTGTTATTTTGTTTTGTTACCATATCTTATACCCACAAAGACAGAGTATGCCTTCATACAGAATGAAATGGTAAAAATGAATATATATGGTCAACCTGACGAATTTGTTGAGGATTTATACCCAAACCTTGTTCTTCTTGTTACCAATATCATATATCATATTTACCAAAGGTAAATTAAGAAATGATCATAAGTACTTGATGTATTTTTCCAGTCAATTTTTTTCAGCTTATCAAGAATTGTTAGTTGCGTCTTGGAATTAATGAAAGTCCAACGGTCCGCTACTAGGGCCAGTTTCTCAATAATGAAAACCATAATTGACCATGTCTAATAGTCCATGGCCGTGGGGCCAGTGACGTTCTTGGCTTTTACAAAAAATCCACCTTATGCCTCATATATATGCTTGATGAATCTAATTGAACCTGGAACTATTTCAAACTAGTTTCAATGGATTCCTCATGACTTTCCCTACGTCCATTCAAGTCTCTGATGTTGATGACTTCCTGAAATGGGCTAGTGATGATAGAGTAACGCGGCCTCTTAGATGGGACTCCATCGCCTCTAGGGAAGAAGCATTGACATACCTTGAGAAGGTTACCACACCCCATCCTTGGCGTCAGTCCATATGTTGGATGATCATTCAATTGGCTACATTTCAATTAGGCCAGAATCTTGCGATGACAGATGCAGAGCACACATTAGTTATGCTGTGGGCACAGATTACTGGGGGCAAGGGATAGTCACCACTGCATTGAAGATAGCTGTCTCTAAGGTGTTCAAAGAGTTCCCAGATTTGGTGAGGATTGAAGCAATGGTAGAGGTAGAAAACAAGGGGTCTCAAAAGGTGTTAGAAAAGGTTGGATTTCTTAAAGAAGGGTTGTTAAGAAAGTACGGATTTTGTAAAGGAGAGATCAGAGACATGTTTATCTATAGCTTCTTAGTAACAAATAGTTTGTTGTGAGTGATATTAATTATAAGCTGTGCCTTTAGTCTTACAATCTTCTTTCAATTCTTGTTTTCCCATGTCTTGAGTTATGAACTATTGGAGCTAAATTTTAAAAGTTTGGTGAGGTTAGACCCTCCATTTATACCAGACCTGTAAAAGCTAGAAGTCGATTACAATTCCCAGCTGGAAATTGATTATATATTTATATCTCCTACTTGTCACGACATACATTATCTCTGCATTCATTGTGAGCTACATCTGTGCCTCTAATGCTACTTATATCAACTTTTTAAAATTTTTTTGGTAAATAAGTCATGTCATTTCAGCAATATAAATCAGGTCCCCATTCTGTTGTCTTTCAATTAGAGCATTAATTCAACGGGTCAGAAGCCAGGAAACTCATCTCCAACACAAAATCAGTGTTCAAACTTCAGCTCAATACCAACATGAAATCCATGATAGTATGATAGGCCTGTGAACTTTGTGATTGAAGTTAGATAAATTGTAATACAAACATGATAAAAATAAAAACAATCTAGATTCAAACAAAACAAAAAATCCAATATGCGGAGAAGCTGTTCCAGCTGTGAGCTCTTTAAAGGCAGAAATTTTAGTATTTCAAACATTATCATCTACATCACTACGGTGTTTGTTGACATCGACTTTGTTATCTGTGAACTGTTTAAAGAAGATATGTTTGTATTCCTATACCAGCCATGTATAATATAAGCATAATAAGAGTTTGACAATCAAGTCCCACATCATGAAAGCAGGAAAAGAGCTCAAAGCAGTCTTACTATAAAAAAGAGCACATTTTAGGAATAAACCCATACCTTTCTCGGCCTTTTGGCTAAGATCAAGTGTAGTATCTGTTCTTATCAGTTTAATATCTGATATGTGAGCCATTGGCTCACATGATATTAAATTTATTTCTTGAAGGGGAGTGTCCACCACAGTAGCTTGCTACTGGGGCTCTCAAGCGTTGCCCATGCGTTGCACTACTGCACAGGCCTGGTGCACCCCACCCAATTCTAGACCAAGATTTTTAAGTCCATACAGTCTCCAAAACAATAACTTTTTTAATAAATGGTTTTACATATTATTTACTGAATAAATTAATAATGGCGACCTCCATATAGAAATTCCATGTTTTACAAACATGTTGATTGCATTCATATGCAGAAGTAGAACAAGCTATGGTCTAGGATCAAAGTATTGGGGCAAAGGCATTTACATTGGCAGTGAAAAATGAAAAATGGTAATTTCTAGCGTGTTTGAAGAGATATGTGGAGAGATTGGAAGGCATTGTTAATGTGGACATTGGGACAAAAATTGGTACGGTGGACCCACTATTATGTGAGATGAGGGAGAACCATAACTGTTGCTTGCTACAAGGTCAGCCCTCACCAAATAAAAAAAGAAGCAACTTTTTTGGTGACTTGGAGTAGGTATTTGGAATTAACTAATAGAGTCAAGATACCAAGTATGTACCACAATCATGCCTCAGCAGTCATACTAGTCATGTTTGTTTGTAATAAAAATTTGATTTTGGAATTTTGAAGGTTAGATAGGATAATGAAATTCAAACAAGAGCCAGGAAGAACGACAGATAGTATGGCTTTAAAAGCATCAGAGTTGTGTGAAGTGTCTGCCAATTATTGCACTAGCCATGTGAAGTGTCATTGTAATGAGTAGAATTATTGTACTAGTTTGTGCGCACAAGAAGATCTTTAGAGCCTTTGCTAGATTTACAAAAGGGTATGAGTATGAAGTGAACAAGCAGAACATATGCAGTCTGTTTCCTTTGTTATGTTAAACGTGTTTGAATCAATAAATTTTTTGTGTTTTGGTTCCCTAGTTTTTGCTGCTCCTTTTAACATGTAGTTCTATTGTTTGATCCTTATAACCTGTTCTTTTCTATATATTTATTCTCTCTCTTTTTTTCCCCCTAAATACTTTGCAATCACTTTAGTGTTTGGTGTTAGCTACAGGCCCAAGATATTAGAGAGATTAATAAGATGGAAATCAAACTACGCCCCTACCAATTATCTGATGTGGATGACTTCATGGAATGGGCATGTGATGATCAAGTCATACGCACGAGCAGACTAAGGTACTACACTTCAAGAGAAGATGCACTTGATTATCTTAGGGAAGTTGCCATTCCTCACCCATGGTACCGGGCCATATGCTTGGAGGACCGTCCAATTGGATTCATATGTGTCAAACCAGGGTCTGACTATGAGATATGTAGAGGGCAAATCAGCTATGCTCTTGGATCAAAGTATTGGAACAAAGGTATAACCACAGAGGCAGTGAAATTGGTTATTTCTAGTGTGTTTGAAGAGTTTCCAAATATGGAGAGATTGGAAGGCTATGTTAATGTGGAAATTAAGGCCTCACAAAGGGTTTTTGAAAAGGCTGGGTTTCAAAAGGAAGGTGTACTTAGGAAATATGTTGTTGTCAATGGGAAGACTATTGATGTTATTATGTATAGCTTTTTAAAAACTGATCAAACTAATTGAAGAATTGCGTGAAAATCCTTCACAACGCTTGGAGCGAAACTCGTGGCCTTTGGCCATGATTGAAGCTGCTATTTAGGCAAATTTCTTTCGTTCAGGTCCTAAAATTTGTGTTTTTACCATTTTTAATACTTTTTTTTTTTAATTTCCATTGTAACTTTTAAATTAAAGTTAGAACAATGTCTTGTCTATTTTGGGACATCTCCCAAAAATATTAGTATTTAGTTTTGCAATCATCTCATTTTGCCACCTAATTTTATGTTTAACGCAAATTAGGATTTTTGGTTTGTTTTCTTAGCTACCCCAGGGTTTATTTTACAATTTAAACACATTGTAGCCTACAAGGAAATTCAAACTTTTGTCTCTTTATTTTCTAGTAGACTTCAGACTAATCTCTTCTTGTGCATTCAAAGAACCCCGTGGATTCAAGTTTATTTTCTTGAAGTAAACATGCTCTACTTCGTCTTGTGGCTTCCGTCCGAATTAATAGGTAACCTCATGCTGCTATAATAGCTGCCTTAGAGCATATCCAACCGGTATCTTTGAACTATTTTATTTTACCATTTTAAGAGCATTCGCACCAGTGTATGTAAAATCATGTAAAATAGAAAAAGAAGCTATTAATTCAACGGGTCAGAAGCCAGGAAACTCATCTCCAACACAAAATCAGTGTTCAAACTTCAGCTCAATACCAACATGAAATCCATGATAGTCTGATAGGCCTGTGAAGTTTGCGATTGAAGTTAGATAAATTGTAATACAAACATGATAAAAATAAAAACAATCTAGATTCAAACAAAACAAAAAATCCAATATGCGGAGAAGCTGTTCCAGCTGTGAGCTCTTTAAAGGCAGAAATTTTAGTATTTCAAACATTATCATCTACATCACTTGTTACCAATATCATATGTCATATTTACCAAAGGTAAATTAAGAATTGCTTATAAGTACATGATGTATTTTTCCAGTCAATTTTTTTCAGCTTATCAAGAATCGCTAGTTGCGTCTTGGAATGAATGTCCAACTGTCTGCTACTAGGGCCAGATTCTCAATAGTGAATACCATAATTGACCATGTCTAATAGTCCATGGCCATGGGGCCAGTGACGTTCTTGGCTTTTACAAAAAATCCACCGTATGCCACATATATATGCCTGATGAATCTAATTGAACCTAGAACTATTTCAGACTAGTTTTAATGGATTCCTCACGACTTTCCCTACGTCCATTCAAGCTCTCTGATGTTGATGACTTCCTGAAATGGGCTAGTGATGATAGAGTAACTCGGTATCTTAGATGGGACTCCATCACCTCTAGGGAAGAAGCATTGATATATCTTGAGAAGGTTGCCATACCCCATCCTTGGCGTCGGTCCATATGTTTGGATGATCATTCAATTGGCTACGTTTCAATTAGGCCAGAATCCCGCGATGACAGATGCAGAGCACACATTAGTTATGCTGTGGGCACAGATTACTGGGGGCAAGGGATAGTAACCACTGCATTGAAGATAGCCGTCTCTAAGGTGTTCAAAGTGTTCCCAGATTTGGTGAGGATAGAGGCAATGGTAGAGGTAGAAAATAAGGGGTCTCAAAAGGTGTTAGAAAAGGTTGGATTTCTTAAAGAAGGATTGTTAAGAAAGTACGGATTTTGTAAAGGAGAGATCAGAGACATGTTTATCTATAGCTTCTTAGTAACAGATAGTTTGTTGTGAGTGATATTAATTATAAGCTGTGCCTTCAATCTTACAATCTTCTTCTTTCAATTCTTGTTTTCCCATGTCTTTGAGTTATGAACTATTGGAGCTAGATTTTAAAAGTTTGGTAAGGTTAGGCCCTCCATTTACTCTGAACCTGCAAAAGCTAGAAGTTGATTACATTTCCCTGCTGGAAATTGATTATATCTCCTACTTGTCACAACATCCATTATCTCTGCATTCATTGTGAGCTACATCTGTGCCTCTAATGCTACTTATCACTTATAAGTCGTATCATTTCAGCAATATAAATCAGGTCCCCACTCTGTTGTCTTTCAATTAGAGCTTGAATTTAAAGGCAGAAATTTTTGTATTTCAAACATTATCATCTACATCACTATGGTGTTTGCTGGCATCTACTTTGTTTTCTGTGAACTCTTTTTTTTTTTTTTTTTTGAGAGAGTGTTTTCTGTGAACTGATTAAAGCGGATATGTTTGTATTCCTATACCAGCCATGTATAATATAAGCATAATAAGAGTTTGACAATCACGTCCCACATCATGAAAGCAGGAAAGAGCTCAAAGCAGTCTTACTATAAAAAAGAGAACATTTTAGGAGTAAACTCATACCTTTCTCGGCCTTTTGGCTAAGATCAAGTGTAGTATCTGTTCTTATCAGTTTAATATCTGATATGTGGGTCATCGGCCCACACGATATTAAATTTATTTCTTGAGGGGAAGAGCCCACCACAGTAGCTTGCTACTGGGGTTCTCAAGCGTCTCCCATGCGTTGCACTAAAGCTCGGGCCTGGCGCACCCCACCCAAATCTATACCAAGTTTTATAATTCCTAACAGTCTCCAAAGCAATTAGTCTTTTAATAATTCCATACTGTCTCCAAAGCAATTAGTTACTGAATTAATAATGGCGACCCCTATATTGATTTAGTGCATTCATATGGATTTTATTAGAGTTTCTCTCTCAAAAACAACATTCAGGACTCACAAAGGGTTATAGAAAAGATTGGGTTTCAAGAGGAAGGTTTCTATAATAAGTATGAGGATAGACTATTGATGTTTCAATGTACAACTTCTTAAAAACTGATAAAATAATCATTTAAACGTTTTGTTTTGTTGAAAATTTGTTTTTGTTATAAAATCTGTTGTTTCCAAGGTTGGTATACCAGTTTCCATTAAAGTGTTAATGCAGTGAAGACAGACAAGCTCAGCAGGCTTGATTAGTTCTATAATTCATTCTATTTAATCACAAGTTGGGCATCATCTTACTAAAACAAAACATGCAAATACAATACAATACACAAGTTGGGACACAAATTGGTACGGTGAATTTAATTAGTTAGGCTCACTATTATGAAAGGAGAGAGGGCAGCCCTCACCAAATAAAAAAAGAAGCTACTCTTTTGGAGTAGGTATTTGGAATTGACAACTAGAGTCTAGATACCAAGTATGCACCACAATCATGCCTCAGCAGTCATACTAGTCATATTTGTTTATAATGAAATTTTGATTTTGGAATTTTGAAGGTTAGATAGGATAATGAAATTCAGACAAGAACCAGGAAGAACGTTAGCTAGGCTGGCTTTAAATTAGTCATCAACAAGTTTATTTATCAGTCCTTAAAACTTGATTTTCCTGTTGGTGTTGCTGACTGAAAGCTCCGTGATTGATGCGACATGATTTATTTTTAGCCTCAAAGAGTGTTGAATGAAGGTAAAGCTGATTTTGACTCTTGTTAATATCTTTTGTGTGTTCATGCTGATTGATCAGTGCTCAAATAATTGCAATTTAATTTATTGTGGGAATTTACTTGACCATATGATGTGTGTAGCTCTAGCATCCCCACTTAACATATAGATGGAATCATCACCACATCGAAAATTTAAAGATGTCAAATGATCCAATATTTTCCATGAAGTGTATGTGTCCTTTGGAGTCTTGAGAAAGTAAAGTCCTAAAAATCAAACACCCGAAATTAGTAGGACATGTATGTTATGTTTGGATTGTACTAATTCTGATCCTTCTAATTTAAAAACAACTTGGATCATTTGACTAATTAGACGAACTCTAACCAATTGTAAAGATATTCCTACTTTGTCACTAAAGGGCAAAGCTTGGGTCTAGTACACTGGACCCAACACAATATGAACACATGGTAAATTTTAATCATTTATCCGCATCATATTGGATTTAGTGCACTATCCCTGTCCATCACTAAAAGCATCTAAGTTGTGTGAAGTGTCTGCCAATTATTGCACTAACCATGTGAAGTGTCATTGTAATGAGTAGCATTATTGTACTAGTTTGTGTGCACAAGAAGATCTTCACAGCCTTTGCTAGAATTATAAAAGGGTACAAGTATGAAGTGAACGAGCAGAACAAATGCAGTCTTTTTCCTTTGTTATGTTAAACATGTTTGAATCAATGAATTTTGTGTGTTTTGGTTCCCTAGTTCTTGGTGCTCCTTTTAACTTATAGTTCTATTTCTTGATCCTTATAAGTTATAAACTGTTCTTTTCTATATATTTATTCTCTTTCTTTTTTCCCCCTAAATATTTAGCAATCATGTTAGTGTTTGGCGTTAGCTACAAACCCAAGATATTAGAGAGATTAACAAGATGGAAATCAAACTACGCCCCTATCAATTATCTGATGTGGATGACTTCATGGAATGGGCATGCGATGATCAAGTCATTCGCACCAGCAGACTAAGGTACTACACTTCAAGAGAAGATGCACTCGATTATCTTAAGGATGTTGCAATTCCTCACCCATGGTACAGGGCCATATGTTTGGAGGACCGTCCAATTGGATTCATATGTGTCAAACCAGGGTCTGACTATCAGATATGTAGAGGGCAAATCAGCTATGCTCTTGGATCAAAGTATTGGAACAAAGGTATAACCACAGTGGCAGTGAAATTGGTTATTTCTAGTGTGTTTGAAGAGTTTCCGGATATGGAGAGATTGGAAGGCTTTGTTAATGTGGAAATTAAGGCCTCACAAAGGGTTTTGGAAAAGGCTGGGTTTCAAAAGGAAGGTGTACTTAGGAAATATGTCATTGTCCATGGGAAGACTATTGATGTTATTATGTATAGCTGTTTAAAAACTGATCAAACTAATTGAAGGGATTCTTTTCTTTTTATTCTCATCTCTCTCTCTATCTTTTGGGTTGCCAATTTGTATTTTGTTTTTCATCTATTGTTAATAAGGTTTTCCTATCAGTTTCTGTTAAAAAGTTGAAGATGGACAAGCTTAACAGGCTTGAAAAGTTCTATAACTCGGTTCTGTTCTAGTGTGATGTTGGATTTCCTATTCCATACAGTTGTGGGGTTCACTCACTGAAAAGATATCATGCGTATATTGAATGTATGAATTAATTCTGCAGCGATAAAAATTGGTATTATGTCACAATCTGTTTAGCAAATCAGCATTTTTTGTCTGTAAACTATGCCATTCTTGTCAATTTCCTTTCCCCCTTTTTAGAGTTTTATGCCTTATTAGCCAAGATAAATGGACATAATTGATGTAATGATTTGGATAGGTAAAAATGATGTAGAAAGTAGCTAGTGTGATTAGGAGAGGCAAAGACCAAGCACAACATTTCTGAAAATAAATACAACATAAACTCAACACCTTTCAACACCATAATAACCTCTGATCTTAAATCAAGTGCTTGGTGTACGTTCTTTGTCATCGCCTCCTAATGAAGTAAAAGAATATGTATTTATCTTTAGGATAGAAGGTTTATATGATATTGTATTAATTTATTGATGGGATCCGGGTCCTTTGCAGCTGCCTGTGCATATGATATGTGTATGTTATATGGTCTATTTCAATGCTCTAAATTCTATGATAGGGAATAACATTTTCTAATAAATAAATTGTTGCGGATATAAATTTTGTAATCCCAAGAATATTCTACGTGACAAGTAACAACATTCACAGCATGCATTTGAATTAGAATTGTTAACAATGTCTTATTCTAGTGGATGCTTTAAGATTCATAAAATCACATACAAATTAAAACAACAGTAACTCTGAACAAATACTCAGCTCTGGGGATCAGCAGAAAGAAGACTAAACATCATCAGGTCTCTAGTTTTCCCCTTCAAAGTCACATACTTCCTTAGAACACCTTCCCTCTGGAACCCAGCCTTTTCTAACACCCTCTGGGACCCCACATTTTCAACAAGAACTAGAGCTTCAAGTCTCTCCAAGTGTGGCCACTCACTAAATATAGTATTAGCCACCAGCTTAACTGCTTTAGTCGCAATTCCTTTGCCCCAGTACTTGTAGCCCAAAGCATAGCCAAGTTCACCTCTGCACTCATCAATGCCTATATTTCTGGTCACTGAAATGGCACCAATGGGCTGGCCATTAAGGCAAATTGCCCTGAACCATGGGTGAGGAATAACCTTATTCTTGATAAAGTCTAGTGCGTCTGCTCTGCTAGTGTAAGCATCCCATGTGCAAAATCGAGCCACTTTATCATCTGAAGCCCACACCATGAAAGCATCTATGTCAGAAAGATCCAATGGCCGAAGAGTGATCTCAGTGAATTCATTTCCGCCTACTTCCATTGTTACTTCTTGATAATGACTCTGTTTTAGCAATGGTTTGTATGAATTTGAGCCTTGCTGAAAGAAATGAGGACTCACTTGGAAAGTGGATAAGGGTTGTTGGCCTTTTATGCACTTGGAGAATGGGTGAATGAGGCACACGAAGTTGTATGGAAATAAAGGACTAAGGACCTTAATTCCCTAAGGGTCAATTCTGCATTATTACTTGCAGTGGTGAGCAAATAGTGATTTCTTTGCACCGACACGGCAATTTTGGCGAAGTACCGGTGTCCGAGCGGTGTCTTCTGTTTTTTTTCGCTTCTCCGACGCAGTGCCGACACGGTGGACACGCCAGCAATGAAAAAAAAAAACAGAAAATCACAGATTTTGACAGATGAACTTACCAATACCGTTGATTTTGTGATATACCCTAAAACAAAAAAGCTTAGAATCTGAGAAGTCACCGTGAAAGTTGGAACCCACAGCTCAACCCTCCCTCTGCCTCTGCCCGCTGCCCTCTATCCCTCGCCAGTGCTAGATCGGGCCGATCGGCGAGTCGGCGAGCTCCATAGACGTTGACGCCGTGCCCTGTCCCTCACGATCTCTCTCTCTCTCTCTCGGCGTGACAGGTCCGACCTCTTCTCTTCTCTCTCTCTCTGTTTTTTTTTTTTTTCTTTCTTTGGGGGAATAGGTGTACTGTTACTCTGTTAGTGTTACTTATAACGGCTTTTTTTTTACTGTCACTGTGTTATGCTGTGTGTATATATATATATATATATATTTTTTTTTTTTCCTTATATATATATATATATATATTTTTTTTTTTCCTTTACTCACCTTTTGCCTTATAAATTATAATGTTTATTATGAATTTAGTGATTTTTGTTTTTATGTGTCCTCTATAGTTTTATTTATTTATTAAAGTTAAATATTGGAGGTGATTTTACTAAAATGAATATTGAGAGTGAAAAATCAACTAAGTCAGCTGCTCCTCTATGGAAATATGTCTAAAAATAAAATTTAATTAATTATTTTATGTCTAAAAATAATTAATCATTTAAATTCTAAACATAAACATATTTTATGTCTAAAAATATTTAAAAATATGCCTAAATATAAAATTTAATTAATTATTAAATTGCCGTGTCGTATTCTTATTTTTCAAAAATTGCCGTACCGCCGTGTCCGTGTCAATGCAACTTAGTACAAGATAGGTGATGTTGAACCGACAACATAATCTTTCATTGAGTAAAGAGAGCATCAGAAAGTCAATGCACAAAAAATTCAAAATGTAGAAAAGCCCTAGTAGAAATCATAAGCAACTAAGACAAAATTGTGTGATAATCCGTCATGACGCATGGGGCAAAACTTGTGGCCTTAGGCCATGATTGAAGCTGCTATTTGGGACAATTCCTTTGTTTAAGTCTTAAAATTTGTGTTTTTGCCATTTCTTATACTTTTTTTTTCCCATTATAACTTTTAAATTAAGGTTTAGAATAATGTATTATCTATTTTGGGACGTCTCCTAGAAATATTAGTATTTAGTTTTGCAATTATCTCAATTTTGCCGTCTAATTTTAGTGTGTTTTATAGCCTACAAGACAATTCAGACTTCTGTTCTTATATTTTCTGGTAGACTCCAAACTATCTCTCTTTTTGGATTTGAAGAGTGGTTATTTTCTTGAAGTAAACATGTTTGGCTTCTACCCGATTCAATAGATAACCTCACGCTACAATAATAGCAACCTTAGTTGATTATTTTACCACGTCAAGAATTTTTGGTGACAACCAAAGAGTAAAATGAGTAAATGACCCTACATGCTGATCTGTCTTTGGTACAAGTTATGAGACCGGATATACTAGTTGTAGTTATTTTAATTAAGGGATTATACACACCCAAAGAAAATAGTCTAAACCCCTCGCATTAACCAACAAAATGCTTCCCATTGTATGCGCAAGTATGGATATATCCTTGTGATTTGAAGACAATAATAAACGTCTTTGCTGTTATAAAAAAATGTCGTGGCTGAAAGTTGAAACAAAAATAAAATAGGATTCTTCACATAA
The DNA here is from genome assembly GCF_002906115.3 of Quercus suber. Lineage (NCBI taxonomy): Eukaryota > Viridiplantae > Streptophyta > Magnoliopsida > Fagales > Fagaceae > Quercus > Quercus suber. The sequence goes on from NW_027070055.1 coordinate 255,613, forward strand.
AACATATAAGATTCAAAGCAAGAAAAAATGGGAGATGGAATAGATTGTTTTGGCAACGGAGCCTATTTTCACAATGAAATTTATGAGTGGTAATTTATGCAATTTACAGAGCTTTGGGCTATTTGAAAACCAACACATTCTTAACATTTAATTTTTTTTAGTTCCTAAAGTTTAGAATTTAACCTTATCACCTGAAATCATCAGGACATCCATGTTATATTTGGAATGCACTATTTCTGATCCTTAAAAACTTAAAAGTTGACTTTTGTGTGATACTAAACAACTTGGAAGATGACTCAATAGCTGAATTCTAATTAATAGTAGAGAGATTCCTACTTTGTCACTAAAGGGCAAAGCTTGAGTCCAGTGCACTGAATCCGAAACAATGCGGACACATACCAAATTTTAGACACAGTGATTGCATCATATGGGTCTAGTGCTCTAGTGCACTTGACGCAAGTTGTCTGTCACTAAAAAGAGTTGTGTGAAGTGTCGGCAATTATAGTACAAGCCATGTGACGTGTAGTTGTAATGGCTAACATTATTGTACTAGTTTGTGCATACAAGAAGATCTTCAAAGCCTTTGCTAATTGCTAATATCATAAAAGGATACGAGTATGAAGTGAAAGAGCAGAACATAGGCTCTCTCTTTCCTTAATTATGTTAAACTTGTTTGAATTGAAGCTATAATTTCTGTGTTTTTGTTCCTTAATTCATGTAGCTCCTTTTAACTTGTAGTTCTAATTCTTGGTCTTCTTAAGTTATAACCTGTTCTTTTCTTCCTAAATATTTAGCAATCATTTTAGTGTTTCGGAGTTAGCTACAAGAACAACGCATATAGATTAATATAATCAGATAGAAATCAACCAATGCCCCTATCAATTTTCTGATGTGGATGAATTTATGGAATTGGCATGCAATGATCAAGTCATTCGCACTAGCAGACTAAGGTACTACACTTCAAGAAAAGATGCACTTGATTATTTAAGGAAATTTCAATTCCTCACTCATGGTACAGAGCCATATGTTTGGAGGACCATCCAATTGGATTCATGTGTCAAACCAGGGTCACTATGAGATTGTAGAGGGCAAATCAGCTATGCTCTTGGACCAAAGTATTGGAACAAAGGTATATAACCACAGTGGCAGTGAATTTGGTTATTTCTAGTGTGTTTGAAGAGTTTCCGGATATGGAGAGATTGGAAGGCTTTGTCAATGTGGATATTAAGGCCTCAAAAAGGGTTTTGGAAAAGGCTGGGTTTCAAAAGGAATGTCTACTTAGGTAATATGTCATTGTCCATGGGAAGACAATTGATGTCATTATGTATAGCTTTTTAAAAACTAACCAAGTAATTAATTGAAGGGGTTCTTTTCTTTTAACTCTCTCTCTCTCTCTCTCTCTAGGTGTTGCCAATTTGTATTGATATTTGGTCTATTGTTAATAAGGTTGGCCTATCAATTTCTGTCAATGAATTGAAGATGGACAAGCTCAACAGGCTTGAAAAGTTCTATTAACTCAGTTCTTTTCTTCCTTCTCAAAAAAAAAAAAAAAAAAAAAAAAAAAAAACTCAGTTCTTTTCTAGTGTTATGTTGGATTCCCTATGCTATACCACACAGTTGTGGGGTTCACTCAATGGAAAGAGATCGTGCGTATATTCAATGTATGAAACAATAATGCAACAACAAAAATTGGTATTACGTCACCATCTGTTTAGCAAATCAGCATTGTTTTTTGCCAGTAAACTATTGTAACGACCCCACCATAAATGTGTAGATATTGTCCGCTTTAGGATGAGTAGGGCTAACCATGTCCTGACACACGCACGGTTTTGTTACCCCGAGCAGGGCATGCCTCTACCACTACTACACGTGTGGTAGTGGTAGAGGTGTGCCCTGCTCGGGGTAACAAAACCGTGCGGGTGTCAGGATATGGTCAACCCTACCCATCCCAAAGCGGACAATATCTACACATTTGGGGTGGGGTCGTTACAGATGGTATCAGAGCCATGCCCTAGCCGGAAGTGTGGGTCCCACACGCGAGGACGCGTGTGCTCGTAAAGGGGGTGGATTGTAGTGACCCAAAAATGGAGGTCTTGCATTCCATAGAATCCTGCATCGTCTAGAGAAGCACATGGGAATGTGTTTATAAAAAATGACCTCCCTTCAATGTGTAAATGTCTTTTCCCCTACTGCTATGTACTTTGGGGGAGAACAAAACCGTGAGGGGTATGGGTCCCAAAGCAAACAATATCTACATAGTTGGAGCGGGGTCGTTACAACTATGCCACTCTTGTCAATTTCCTTTCCCCTTTTTAAGAGTTCTATGCCATATTAACTAATATAAATAGATAAAATTGGTATAATGATTTGGTTAGGTAAAAATGATGCAGAAAGTTGCTAGTGTGATCAGGAGCCATTAGGCAAAGACCAAGCACAACAAAACTGAAAGTTGCAGTTGCTTGTATATAATATATGTATTTTATATGGTCTATTGCATGGCACTGAATTCTATGGTAGGGAATAACATTTTCTACTTATCAAAAAAAAAAAAACATTTTCTATACTAATCACGCCTTTTCTTGCAAATTAATTGTTGTGGATATAAAATTTGTAATCCCAAGAATATTCTACATGACAAGAAACAACATTCATAGCATGCATTTGAATTAGATTTTTTAACAATGTCTTCTGCTACTGGGTGCCTTAAGATTCATAAAATCACATACAAATTAAAACAACAGTAACTGTGAACACATACTCAGCCCTGGGGATCAGCAAAAATAAGACTAAACATCACCATGTCTCTAGTCTTCCCCTTCAAAATCATATACTTCCTTAGAATGCCTTCCCCCTGGAACCCAGCCTTTTCTAACACCCTCTGGGACCCCACATTTTAAAGAACTAGAGCTTCAAGTCTCTCCAAGTGTGGCTACTCACTAAATATAGTATTAGCCACCAGCTTAACTGCTTTAGGTGCAATTCCTTTGCCCCAGTACTTGTAGCCCAAAGCATAGCCAAGTTCACCTCTGCACTCATCATTGGGCAGAGGTATAACCATCAATGGTTGTGAAAATGGTTATTTCTAGCGTGTTTGAAGAGTTTCTAGGTATGGAAAGATTGGAAGTTAATGTGGATATTAGGGCCTCGCAAAGGGTTTTGGAAAAAGTTGGGTTTCAAAAGGAAGGTGAACTTAGGAAATATGTCATTGTAATTGGGAAGACTATTGATGTTATTGTGTTGCAAATTTGGGTTGCAAATTTGTTTTTCAATTTAGTTCTTTTATTTGATCTATTGAAAAATAGGATACATATATTCAATATATGAAATAATTAATTTACATGCGACGACAATAACTACTGGTTTCATGACATGAGCAAATCTGCTTTTCTTTTTCTTTTTCTTTTTTGTCAGTAAATCAGTAAATTAAATTAAGCCATTCTTGTCCATTTCCGTTTCCCTTTTTAGAGTATAGATATATAATTGGTATAAAGATTTAGTTAGGTAAAAATGATGCAGAAAGTTGATTGGGTGATTAGGATTCTATCCCACCTTGGAAAAGCTGGCCATAAGGAGCCAAAGACAAGGCCCAAAAGTACTGAAAATAAATACAAGATAAACTCGGTTCCTTCGCAATCCATAATAATAACCCTTTTTAGTCTTTTTGATCTGACATCAAGTGTTTGGTATATGTTCTTTCTCATCATGGATATTTGGCACCTAATTATAGTAAAATAATATGTATGTTAGGGAAGAAGATTTACATGATGTTAAATTTTTAAGGGAAGGGTCCATTGCAGTTGCTTTGCACTACTGGAAAGACTTGTAGCAGGACCGAATCTTTGAGACCCCATTACCATTACATACAGGAATTTTGTGGGTTTCAAGTTTCAACTGTCATTCATGCCAGAGAGGCATATTATATGTGCATTTTATATGGTATATGTATTCTGTACTTCAACCAGTACAAATTATATATGCTAGATGCCCTAGCACTGAACAAATTTCCTGTGTACGATTAATCTACTGCTATCTTATGAAAAGATTGTTTAAAACAAATATTATATGTTATGGATATAAATTTTTATAATCTCAAGAATATTCTATATGACGAGAGAACATCCAAAGCATTTGAATAGAATTTTAATCAGTGTTTTCTGCTAGTGGGTGGCTTAAGATTCATAAATCACATACAAATTAAAACAAAAAAAAAACTTTGAACAAATAGTCAGCTCTTGGGATCAGAAGAAAGACGACTAAACATCACCATGTCTCTAGTTTTCCCCTTCAAAAGCATATACTTCCTTAGAACACCTTCCCTCTGGAACCCAGCCTTCTCTAGCACCCTTTGGGAGCCCAGATTTTCTACATCAACTATAGCTTCAAGCCTTTCCAAGTGTGGCCATTCAGCAAATATAGTATTAGCCACCTGCTTAACTACTTTAGTTGCAATCCCTCTACCCCAGTACTTGGAGCCCAAAACATAGCCGAGTTCACCTCTACACTTATCATTGCCTGAATTTTTGGTCACTGAAATGTCACCAATGGTATGGCCATTAAGGCAAATTGCCCTGAACCATGGGTGAGGAATAACTTTGGTATTGATAAAGTTGATTGCATCTTCTTTGTTAGTTTACGGTTCCCATGTGCAAAAGCGAGTCACTTTTTCATCTGAAGCCCACGCCATGAAATCATCTATGTCAGAAAGCTCCAATGGCCGAAGAGTGATCTCACCAGTGAATTCATTTCCACCTCCTTCCATTGGTACTTCTTGATGATAATGATTATGTAGCAGGGGTTTGTATGAATTTTGAGCCTGGCTGACGGACTATGTAAGAAAGAAGGCACAAAGGAAAGAGTAAAAACTCACATGGAAAGTGTGCAAGGATGTTGGCCTTCTATACAAGAGAATGATCCACAAGAAGTTGCCTGGAAGCAGAGGTTATTCAAGTCAATCCACTAGACCAATTCTGCATTACTTGGAGTGACGACCAAGTTGGGGTCTGTATTCACTAGAAAGTTAACCTGATGCTGCTTGCTATAATAGCCACCTTTGTTGACAACTTTTCCATAGCAAGAAGTTTAGGTGACAACAATGCATATTATGATATTAATGCATTTTAGAGAAAACTAGTCACTAGCCATGAGGAAAAAAAAAAGTAGTAATTAGGATTAATTTTAGATTTTATTTGTATCACAAAATAAAGATATAAATAATTTGATTTTTTAAATACATAGATTTATATTGATCAAAAGAGACATTAATTTTAAGAATTTTGAAAATTATGTCATAAAAGTTAATCTCATTCGTATAAGATTGTAACATATCCAAGTCCAATATTTTATTATTTTATTTTGACTTATAACTTACACCTCAATAGTTGTGAATATATTATAATAACAATAAAATGTCACGACATTTTTAGTTGTGCTAGATCTCGGAATAATATTTTATTATTTTATTTTGACCCATAAGGAATTGACACATACGTCGCAATATTTTCATAATATCTCTATGTATATATTGTACTTAATTATAATGTAAATTTATATTGTAGACACAAAAAAATTGGCAAATTTTGTACACATTTACAAAATTTGTACAATATTTACTATAGGGTTAGGATTTGTGACTCAAGCCCAAAACAATAAATTTGTAGAGTGTGGATGATAGAGCTAGGTTGACTGTGGAACTCACAACAGTTGATCACAACGTCCAAGTATAAACCAACATAAAAATACACGTAAAGATCAAATAAGCTGAAATCCGAAGAGACTTATGATAAATTGAATACTGGTTACAATTCTTAGGGCTACAGTAAAACCTTTCTTTTTTCTTTTCTCCTCCCTTTTCTTTCCTTTTTCACCCCCCTCTCCATCAGGAGCCCCTTCTTCTTTATATAGTATCCTTCCCCCTCATCCCCATCATCCACTTGTTCTTCATCTGGGTACCTACTTGAGTGTATGTCATGTCATGTATCTTCTTTAGCTTTTTGTGAGTGGCAGTAGCTGAGGTTACACTGTTCAGGGGTTTTCTCCACATAAATGCGGCCAGAAAAGTTGCTGCAGTCAATTTAATACGGTGGTAGCAGCTTTTCCTTTAGATATTTATTCGTTCTTATCGTCTCCAGATATACTCAGAGCTTATCTTGATCATTGGGGTTGCTAGGAAGATCATTCGGACCTTCCACACGTTTAATTAATCAATATTATTCGTATCCGAGGAGTAGGACCTCTTCGGACTACTAGTAAACTCTTTGGATTGTACCCCTCCTTCGTTTCCAAGTATCCTTCTTCCAGATGGACTTTATCTCAACCGGTTCCTTCTCTTTGGACAAACAGTAATCCTCAAATAGGGTCCTAAGCCCACTACGTTAGATTGGGCTTTTCCCCCACATTTACCATTTTTTGTGCAAATGTGTATAATATTAACCACTTTTGTGTATTTACAATGTAAACTTGCATTGCAAGTACAAAGTAAACATATAAAGATCTTTAAAAAAAAAAAAAAAAAGCTCAAACCAACTGGCATACTTGGAGGAGGGAAAAAAAAGTGCACCTCACTAATTGAATAAACCAAAAAATCACTATTCATGAGCCTTTAGCTCTTTTTATATAGTTAATAGATATACCAACTTACATAAATATTTAAAAAAAAAAAAAAACACACAAACTGATTATTGAGGAAAAAAAAAAACTTTAGGCACTGTAGCTACAGTTCCTATCAATAATTATAAAAATATTGTGAAATTTGTTGTGTCAGTATAACAATATATATACTAGCTTCCATAAATATTTAAAAAAAAAAATTAGTGACTGTGGCTAGGTTAGCTAAACCAAAAGCACTGTATATAAAGAAGAAAGAAAAGACAAAGACAAAGACAAAAAAAAACAAAAAAAAACAAAAACAAAAAAAAAAAACAAAATAACAAAAAAAAACAAAAAACAAAAAAAAAAAAGCAAAAACAAAAACAAAAGTACAAAACAAACCGAAAAAACAATGCGCTTGCACAATGCAAACACACTAAGTGCACAATGCCGAAGCACTGTAGCAACATAGCCGCTTTTATATATAAAGATATATAAAGAAATTACAAATAATTTGTTGTCTATATACCAGCTTCCATAAATATTTTTTTATTAAAAAAAAAATTAGTGACTGTGGCTAGGTTAGCTAAACCAAAAGCATTGTATATAAAGAAGAAAGAAAAGACAAAAAACAAAACAAAACAAACAAAAAAAAAAAAAAAAAAAAAAAAAAAAAAACAAAAAACAAAAAACAAAACAAAAAACAAAAACAAAAACAAAAAGCACAAAACAAACCGAAAAAACAATGCGCTTGCACAGTGCAAACACACCGAGTGCACAATGCTGAAGTATTGTAGCGACATAGCCGCTTTTATACATAAAGATATATAAAGCAATTACAAATAATTTGTTGTCTATATCCCACTGGTGTGAATCCTCATCGATTAGGCCTAACCCAATTGACAATGAGAGGATTCACACTTGACCATCTTATGAGACCATTGTCTCATTGCATCTAGTCTCACATACATGGGATTCACACTCTAGGGGGTTTGTACTTGGAGTGGTGAGCAAGTTGTAGTTTATTTAATTGCAAATACATATATAATGCTTCTCATGGCTGCCTTATTGACTACTATATCACAGTCACTTTTTTGTTCTTTTGGCCATTCACAATCAATGGCATGGAGACCGTGAATTTGCATTATCTTATGCTCTTTTCCTTTGAAAATAAATAACAACCTTCGTGTCTTTCAACAAGACTCATGTGACCATACTGTCTTTAGAGTTGCAAAATATGAGACATTATATACTTCTTGGTATCTTACAGCAAGTACTAAATTTCGACCAGTCCATGTTATATGAAGAAAGTGTACAGCTCTTTGAGTGCACGAGAAAAATTATGGTAATTTTATAGAGTTAAAGCATTGGATATCTACAAGTCACAAATCATAATAAGCACACTGCTGATTACACCGTGACAAGTTCAATGAGTAGCAAATTAGTAGTCTAGTTGGAAGCCATATTTTGATAGGACACAATTATCTAACATGATAATTTGATTATAGCCAAAAACTTTGTAGCTCAATTGGCATCTCCTGGTATTTCTAACTGTTAGGACATATGTGATTCATGTTAGGAACATATGTCATTCTTTTATGTAGTTGGCTAATCCTTTGACAAAAAGTACTTTACTTGTATTTAGGTAGATCTAAGTTATGTTTAATATTTGAAGAAACATGTTGTTCAAGTCTAGTATTAAAACCATGAAAATTAGACCAAGAAACAAGTGAAGAAAATGTGTTCATTAAAGCTGGACAGATAGCTCGACACCTGCTCAACACCTCCTAACAGCTGGCTATCTATCGAGCTTTTCAGTTGATTGTTATTGCAATCTCGACACCTTCTCGACAGCTAGTGGATCGATCGAGAAAGCTCCTGTCCCCTCAACAGCTTCTCGACACCTCCTCGACACCTAGCTATCTATTGAGGTATCTATCGAGGTTACGGAAATCAGAATTTTCAGATATGATTTTTGGGCCAGGCTTTTGTATTTGTGTAGAGTTTCTTTTCTCACAACCCTAGACCTATATAAGGTTTATTTTAGAGGCCGTCACATAAGAGAATACAAGGAGAACATATGTAAAATGTGACCAATACCTTATTCTCTCTGAAAGAAGCTACTGCGTCTTTGCACCTTAGGGTTTTATAACCAAGTGCTTCTTGATTTTCATTGTTGATGAAGTGAAGAACTTTGCAGCCAACATTCTTCTTCCTCAAGTTAGTGAGTGAGTCACGTACTAGGATTCATGCAAAGGAGTTAGTCACGTATTGGGATTCGTGCAACATCAAAGGGTAGAAGGTTTCTGCTGTGAGTTCATCTACGGGAATTGTAGAGTCTAGGAACAAAGGTTTTGTACTAGATCTGAAACTTCTCTTTACTATAGTGGATTGCTTTTCGGGAAGGTTTCCCTCGAGGTTTTTTACTATGAAATTGATTGGTTTCATTGGTTTTCCTGAGTCATCATATCTTGTCTTATTTACTTTTCCGCTGCATATGAGTTTGACATGATATTGATGTTTATTTGTTTTAACAAGTTTTATTGATAATAAATCTAATTAACAACTTGGATTTAAAACTTATTAATTCTATCAAACCGGGGTCTAAATTTTCCAACACTAACAAAATTGTTTAAGATTCAAATCTTCTCTCTCCTATTATATCTCTCAATAGTTATATTATGATAGAATAGAAATGTGCACACACGATACGTGCACTTATAACAAATAATTGAAGGAGAGAAACTTTAGTATATTTTCCTAGCAAAGAGAAAATCAATTAATCAATGAAAGCATAAAGGGTAGGGTTCACAATTTCTATTTACCTTTGATTGAATGGTATCAAAGCATTCCCTTCAATGCTCTAAAAATTCTAGATCTCATATGGTAGTAGAACAATCAAAAAGAAGTGAGAAAGAAAAGATAACTGAGGAAAAACACAGTATATTTTCATTCTTCTTGGTCTGCTTATAGTAGCATATTAAAATTAGAAGAAGGGATAAAACAAAAAAGTCATTTTTCTTAGTGATATGCATGGTTTTAAAAACCGGACCGGCCGGTCTGATCAGTTCAACCGGGAACTGGCCTTCAATCCGGTTCAATTATGGGAAAAAAAACCAAAAATAGCTAAAAAACCAAGAAAATGTGAAAACTAGCTGGTTCAACCAAAGAACCAGGAACCGGCATGGTCGAACCGATTATTGACCGGTTGGGATTTTTTGTCCTTTTCCCAGCCTAAGACTATGTCGTTTTGACCAGGAACCTAAAAACTAACCCTAAAGACTGAAGTCCTAAGCACTCTCACACTCTCATCTCACACCTCAACCTCATCTCAAGCTCTCTACCTCTCTACGCCTCACTCTCACAGTCTCAAACTCTCTACCTCACTCAACTCAAGCTCACTCTCTTTGAATATCCCTCGCTCTCTCTGCCTCACTCTCACAGTCTCACCTCACGCATGATCTACTTCTGTTTTTTTTTTTTTTTTTTTTTTTTTTTTTTTTTTTTTTTTTTTTCCTTTGTCTTAGTCTCACCCTCTTTGCTTCAGTGGCTTCATCAATCATCAGGTATGGAACTTATTTTCATTTTTCCTTTGCTTTTGATTTTTGATTAATTGATTCTGAATTTCTGAAATTTGGGTTTTTTTTTTTTTTTTCTTTGTCTCAGTCTTGCCCACTCTACTTCAATGGCTTCATCAATCATTAGGTCTTGAACTTATTTTCCTTTTTCCTTTGCTTTTGATTTTTGATTACTTGATTTTGAATTTCTGAAATCTAGGTTTTTTTTTCTTTGGTCTCGGTCTCGCCTCTCGGTCTGTCCTCTGCGCTCTACGCTCTATGCCCTACTTCATCAGGTATTGTATTATCAAATGAACCTTAAAACTTAGTGGTTGTTTGTTTGAAATTTTTTTGTTATTTAAATGTAATGAACTTATTTATTTAGTTCTCCACTATTTGGATGTAATGAACTTATTTATTTAGTTCTTTGTTTAAAACTTATTTGCTATTTGGATGTAATGAACTTATTTGCTATTTGCCATTTGGATGTAAATGTAATGAATAATGAACTTATTTATTTGGTTTTGTTGAAAGTTTATTATATTAAGGGTGATTGGTTTGTAATGTTATTATGTTAAATTCTATAAAAGATGTTATATACTTGTATGTTTGTTAAGGAAACTATTTATTACTATTGGTTTGTTAGTTTTAGTATATTAAAAAATTATTAATTATTTATATAATTTAAATAAATAATAATTAAATTATTTATGTCGTTACTGGTTCGACCATCGGTTGGACCCCAGTCCGATCAAAAAACCGGTAATTAGTTCCTTTTTCAGTTCTTTCACCGTACCCATTTTTAAAACCATGGTGATAGGTTTACACACCTACAAAGTAGGTTTTACTGCCTCTTGGGTTGTTAGTCGTTACTATAAATTAGGGTGTAAGAGTTGACTCAGTAAGCATACAAACCTTTTTTTATTTTATTTTAGTTCTTTAACCGTATTATTTGACTTTCTATTGGTTGGTCTATCTTATGATGATAATTAGGGAGGTTTTGAGTTGTAAGTCGTTGAGCTAGTGTGCATGCGTGAGTTACCGAGTTACATACAAGTCACAAGTCGTTTAGCCCAAAAACTAAATGGCCACTATTATAACAAGGGCAACTTATGAGTTAATGAAACATTTTAAGAAAGTTTTAATACAATTTTTATAAGAAATATAAAAATTTGTAAAAAAAAAAAAATTTAGTTGCTTTTTTTCTTTCCTCAATAAAAATTTTTCAAAATATTTTATAAAATACTGTTAGGACATCCGTTCACTTTTCCTTATAATATATAATCACTGCAATTATTTTAAAAATAGTAATAATAATTCTGCTATACCACAAGTCATTTAGACAAAAACTGTACTGGAAATAATACAATGGAAAATTTATACCCATTTCAATTGATTTGAAATATAGAAAATGAAAAAAGAATTCTCTCTTTTTGAGTTATCCAATTAAGCATTCTTGGTAAATCGATCCTTTAGAGATAAAATACATATTTCATGGATAAACTAATAACAAATTAGGAATATTGTCACTAAATAAAGAGCCAGGTAACTTTAAAGCCAAAATAGGGGATTGCATGGGTTATATATTGGAAAAATCCTAAAGCTGCAAACTATTTTACAAATGTTTTTATAAATTATTGATGAGGTAAATAGTTATTGGTAAATACAAAAATAATATTAGAGGTGAGCCCAAATAAAAATCAGTAAAAATTTACCATGTTATGTAAAAATGTTCTAAAATGGTTTATGACGGTAGCATTACAGCAAACAAAAATAATTGTGAGTACTGATAATGGCTAGCCATCTGTGAAGGAATGCATATTGTGGATGCTTTGATTGAGTTAAAACAACAGTAACTCTGAGCAAATACTCAGCTCTGGGGATCAGCAGAAAGAAGACTAAACATCGTCAGGTCTCTAGTTTTCCCCTTCAAAGTCATATACTTCCTTAGAACACCTTCCCTCTGGAACCCAGCCTTTTCTAACACCCTCTGGGACCCCACATTTTCAACAAGAACTAGAGCTTGAAGTCTCTCCAAGTGTGGCCACTCACTAAATACAGTATTGGCCACTCACTAAATATAATATTAGCCACTAGCTTAACTGCTTTAGTTGCAATTCCTTTGCCCCAGTACTTGTAGCCCAAAGCATAGCTGAGTTCACCTCTGCACTTATCATTGCCTATATTTCTGGTAACTGAAATGGCACCAATGGGCTGACCATTAAGGCAAATTGCCCTGAACCATGGGTGAGGAATAACCTTATTCTTGATATAGTCTAGTGCGTCTGCTTTGCTAGTGTAAGCATCCCATGTGAAAATCGAGCCACTTTACCATCAGTAGCCCACACCATGAAAGCATCTATGTCAGAAAGATCCAATGGCCGAAGAGTGATCTCAGTGAATTCATTTCCACCTACTTCCATTGTTACTTCTTGATAATGACTTTGTTTTAGCAATGGTTTGTATGAATTTGAAAAAAATCAAACATTAGTGAACTCAAAAAAAAATTATAAATAGTATCAGAAAATACCCAAGAACTCTTTAAGCCTTTGAGATTTAGTCCTTTACTAGGCTAAAGCTGAATCTCTTAAATTACCCTTGAAATTACAAGAAAATAACGCCAAAAAAAAAAAATTAGAATCAATAAGAAACATTCAATGAATTCAAAATAAAACTAAAAAAATCAAGGGTTAAGGTTACCAAAGACAAAACTATATAGTGGCAGAGCCACGGTGGAGAACAGAGATGATAAGGAGACTAACTTAGAGGAAAGTCTTTCTTTGTGAGAGAGAGACTGAGAATCAGAGATGAGTCTTGATGAGAGTGTGAGACTAAGAGCTTGTGTTCTTAAAGAGTAGAAGGTTAGGTCATAGGTGGGACTAGGAGCCTAAGATTGAGAGTTTGAGAGGGAAAAACTATTATTTGTTCAGCGGGATCAGGGTATGGAAAAAAAAAATTGTGTGACTGAGGGCAAAAGATTAGAGAAAAATGATTAGGTGGGAGCTTAAATGTGTTTTTAAACAATATTTTAAAAAAACAATATTATGTGTTTAAACAATATTACACGTATTTTCATACACTTTTTTACCCACACGTATTTTAAAAAAACTGAAAACTATTATTTAAACACACATACCAAATGGGCTCTGAGAATCTGAGAGGGTATTTGAAATGTAATATGTGTTTAAAAACATAAATGAAAATATGTGTAGGTAAAAAAATGTGTAATATTATTTAAAAATTGAAAATATGTGTTTGAGTGAATGTACTCAACTAAACCTGAGATTGAGAGGGAAACTTTACTATTTGTTCGCGGGATTAGGGGTTGGAATAAAATAAATGTGACCGAGCTGAGTGATCGAGTGAGTTAAGCCCAGGAGCAAAAGTCTAAAAAAGAGAGAAAGAGACAAGTCAGGGTACGTGCATGGCTGAAAGTAAACAAGAAAAAAAAAATCTTATATAGTGACTTAAACACTAACCAAATACCGCGTAATTTTTCTTTTCTTTTATTTTTTTTATTTTTTTATTTTATTTTTTTTATTAAAATGGGAGAAGTATAGGGGTGAAATACATATAAATAAAAAAAGTGTATAAAAATATATATAATGTTATTTAAAATATAAAAATGTGAGTTTAAACTTACTCATCAAATAGTCCCTATTAATCAAAAAAAAAAAAAAAAAACCAAAACAAAACAAAAATATAAAAATGTGAGTTTAAACTTACTCATCAAATAGTCCCTATTAATCAAAAAAAAAAAAAAAAAACCAAAACAAAACAAAACAAAACATAACCCGGCCCAGGAGCTTTACAAGCAAAGACGGCCATGAGAAAAACAATGGACCTATAGCTACAGAAACCTCCAAGGCCTGCTTCTTTTTCTTTTTCTTTTTTTTTTTTAATGCAAGACAGCTTAGACAAGACTTGAGTAAGACTATTCAGACTCTAGGACTGACACACGCTACCTTTTTTTTAATTTTTGAAAGGCACACTACCTTTATATTTTTTTGACTTCGCACGGGGTGAGATTGTGAAAAATTGGACCTACTTTAATCAAAAAAATATACATATTTTAAACAATATTATACATATTTTCACATATTTTTTTATTTATATGTATTTTAAAAAATTACAAACAATAATTCTCAAACTATTCTACCAAACACCCCTTGAGCCTACTGAGAGTCACAGTGTCACACGGCGTGCTTAGCACGCCATATATTAAAAAAAAAAAAAAGTATATATACATTAAACATACTCGATGTGGTTCAGTTTTCTGTGGTGTGTATATCTCGGCACCAATGGCTGCACCGGTTCAACGTCGGTACTGAAGAGATGCCATCGACCACTGTGCCAAAATCCTTCAGCAAAGCCCTGAGGGGGGTGGATCGATGCGGTCAAACCGGTTTTAGTCGGTGCCAGTGGATCAACAAACAAGCCTAGCCTTTTGCCTTATAAATTATAATGTTTATTATGAATTTAGTGATTTTTGTTTTTGTGTGTCTTGCCATAGTTTTATTTATTCATTAAAGTTAAATATTGTAAGTGATTTTACTAAAATGAATAACGAAAGTGAAAAATCAACTGAGTCAGTTGCTCTTCTATGGAAATATGTCTAAAAATAAATTTTAATTAATTATATTATGTCTAAAAATAATTAATTATTTAAATTATAAACATAAATGTATTTTATGTCTAAAAATATTAAAAAATATGCCTAAATATAAAATTTAATTGATTATTAAATTGTCGTGTTCACACCGTGTCATATTCTTATTTTTCAAAAATTGTCGTACCCCCGTGTCCATACCCGTGTCATATCTGTACCCTTGTTCGTGTCAGTGCAACTAACAAGATAGGTGATGTTGAACTGACAACATAATCTTTCATTGAGTAAAGAGAGCATTAGAAAGTCAGTGCACAAAAAATCCAAAATGTAGAAAAGCCCTAGTAGAAATCATAAGTGACAAAGATAGAATTTTGTGATAATCCATCATGACGCTTGGGGTAAAACTTGTGGCCTTAGGCCAAGATTGAAGCTGCTATTTGGGCAAATTCCTTTGTTTAGGTCTTAAAAAATGTGTTTTTGTCATTTCTAATACTTTTTTTTTCCATTATAACTTTTAAATTAAAGTTTAGAATAATGTATTATCTATTTTGGGACGTCTCCTAGAAATATTAGTATTTAGTTTTGCAATTAGCTCAATTTTGCCGTCTAATTTTTGTGTGTTTTCTTAGCTGCCCTAGGGTTTCTTTTACTGCTTAAACACGTTATAGCCTACAAGACAATTCAAAGTTTTGTTCCTATATTTTCTGGTAGACTCCAAACTATCTCTCCTTGTGGATTTGAAGAGTGGTTATTTTCTTGAAGTAAACATGTTTGGCTTCTTGTGGCTTCTGCCCGATTCAATAGATAACCTCATGCTGCAAAATAGCCGCCTTAGTTGATTACTTTACCGTGTCAAGAATTTTTGGTGACAACCAAAGAGTAAAATGAGTAAATGACCCTCAATGCTGATTTGTCTTTGGTACAAGTTATGACTTATGAGACCAGATACACTAGTTGTGGTTATTTTAATTAAGGGATTATACACACCCAAAGAAAATAGTCTAAACCCCTCGCATTAACCAAAAAAATGCTTCCCATTGTATGCGCAAGTATGGATATATCCTTGTGATTTGAAGAAAAATAAACGTCTTTGCTGTTATAAAAAAATGCCGTAGCTGAAAGTTGAAACAAAAATAAAATAGGATTCTTCACATAAAACACATAAGACTCAAAGCAAGAAAAAATGGGAGATGGAATAGATTGTTTTGGCAACAGAGACTATTTTCACAATGAAATTTATGAGTGGTAATTTTATGCAATTTACAGAGCTTTGGGCTATTTGAAAACCAACACATTCTTAACATTTAAATTTTTTTAGTTCCTAAAGTTTAGAATTTAACCTTATCACCTGAAATCAGTAGGACATCCATGTTATATTTGGAATGCACTATTTCTCATCCTCAAAACATAAAAGTTGTCTTATGATACTTAACAACTGGGAAGATAACTCAATAGCTGAATCTATATATTACTAAAAGCTGAAGTGTAGCGTTTAATACTACTGCTTTCACATTGCGCCACATCAGCTGCCACATCATTTAAAAAAATATATAATTTGTCCTACAATTTTAAATGTTTTTTACAATTTTTAGCCCTATAAATGCTGTCCACTATTTATTTATTTTCTTTCACTATCACTCTATAATAAATCCAGCCCACTACTTATTTATTTACTTCCACTATCACCCTATAATAAATCTGTATAATTAATCCAACCCAACTCTTATTTATTTAGTTCCACTCTCAACCCCAACCCAAATCTTTTTTAGTTTAGTTTTAAGATTTTGTGTGAGCATTTTCAACTGAAATGAAGAAAAAAACAAAAAACAAAAACAAAAACATTGAAGCCTTTCAAACTTTAGGGGTTTTTTTTTTTTTTTCCAATTTTCCTATAATTATTTTTAACATTTATTTTTTTTAATATTTACACTTCTCCAACCTTTCTCTTTCCCTTACCATTTTATCTCTCCACTACTTCTTCAATCTTTCTACATCCCTTACTTTTTCATCTCTCCACTACCCTCTACATTAATATCATTCTTCCTCTTTCCCTTCATCTTCCTTTATTTTTGTTTCTTCTTATTCACGCCCTCTTACTATAAATTTGTCACTATCTCTTCTATTCTATGCATAATTTTCCCTCACAAAAAAAAAAAAAAATGGTTCTCTCTCTCTCTCTTCTTATTCACACTCTCTTACTATAAATTTGTCACTATCTCTTCTATTCTATGCATAGTTTTCCCTCACCAAAAAAAAAAATGGTTCTCTCTCTCTCTCTCTCTCTAAATTTTTTGGTGGATCTTTTTATTTTCCTTGCATCTTTACTTTAAGTTGATAATTTTTTATGTTCTTTAAAACTCTATTTTTGGTTAATGCGATTTAGTTTTGTTTTTTAAATTGTTGTTGTTGTTTTTGTTTTTATTTTTTATTTTCTTTGATCGTTAAATGTTATCCTATTGCGTTCCAAAGAATTAAATGTAGCATATAAAAATATAATATTATTCTATTACATAGCATGATTTAGATAATTTGGTATTTATTCTGTTACATATCATTATTTTTTATAGTGCTCAATTTAGATGTTAAACTATAAGACTTTACTAATTTTTGTTTATTTTCTAATTCTTTGTGGTGGACAAAGTACTCTTAATAGTTGTTTTAGAAGTACTCTATAATGTCATTCATTTAAAGAAAAGCAAAAAAGTTAGCCAAACGAAAATAATCGAATAGATGACAAATTTTAACTTTTGCAATTTTATTTTTATTATTATTATTTTATAACAATGCATGTATAGAAATTTAATTCTTAGATTTTGCTAATTATTGTTTATTTGATAATATGTTTTGGGTGATCGAAATTATAATTTCTACAAAGAAAATAACCTTAATAGATTATCAAAAACAAAATTTTATCATAATATTGGTCCAATTAATCATTGTTAAGTTTTATTAATTTTAGTTTACGTTTTTTTTTTTTTTTTTTTTTTTTGCTGTTTTGTGATGAGTCCAAAAAAATCATTAAGGTCGTCCATTAATATAGACGACCTTGCATCATTAGTAGACCATCAAAGATAACCGCTCAACACATTCAATAACAATCATCAAAGGTCTTAAACTCTCATCAAGACAAAAAATATTATAATCAAGGTAATAATCACTCTAATTTATGTACAACAGCTACCTAAATCACTTATAAAAGAGACAATCGGTCTCACTAGTCAAGGTATGTCAAAAACTATTATAAAATACTACAAAACACTATCTATATACAAAATATATGGGCTAATACTAATTTAAGCATTGGAGGCTCTCCCACCGGGCACAACCTGGTGGTCTCTTCAGTCTATCTCTCTTTTATCTTGCAAGTTCTACAAGATCATATAATGCTCCCGATTGGACTAGTGACCCAACTAATGATTTTGGCATCATCATTTTGGATTGTTCCTATATTACATTTATGATTGTTCCTATAGTAAATAAAAATATAATTACGAAATCATTACTCATTATTAGATTAGTTTAAATTGTAAAAATTAAATTTAAAAAAAACCACCATAAAAATAATTATCACGCACAACGCGCGGGTTCGTGGCTAGTTCTAATTAATAGTTGAGAGATTCCTACTTTGTCACTAAAGGGCAAAACTTGAGTCCAGTGCACTGAATCCAAAACAATACAGACACATGCCAAATTTTAGACACGGTGCTTGCATCATATGGGTCTAGTGCTCTAGTGCACTTGACGGAAGTTGTCTGTCACTAAAAAGAGTTGTGTGAAGTGTCAGCCAATTATAGTACAAGCCATGTGACGTGTGGTTGTAATAGGTAACATTATTGTACTAGTTTGTGCGTACAAGAAGATCTTCAGAGCCTTTGCTAATTGCTAGTATCATAAAAGGATATGAGTATCAAGTGAAAGAGCAGAACATAGGCTCTCTCTTTCCTTAATTATGTTAAACTTGTTTGAATTGAAGCTATAATTTCTGTGTTTTTGATCCCTAATTCACGTAGTTCCTTTTAACTTGTAGTTCTAATTCTTGGTCTTCTTAAGTTATAACCTGTTCTTTTCTTCCTAAATATTTAGCAATCATTTTAGTGTTTCCGAGTCAACTACAAGACCAACGCATATAGATTAATATAATCAGATAGAAATCAACCAATGCCACTATCAATTTTCTGATGTGGACGAATTTATGGAATTGGCATGCGATGATCGAGTCATTCGCACTAGCAGACTAAGGTACTACACTTCAGGAAAAGATGCACTTGATTATTTAAGGAAATTTCAATGCCTCACTCATGCTACAGAGCCATATGTTTGGAGGACCATCCAATTGGATTCATGTGTCAAACCAGGGTCTGACTATGAGATTGTAGAGGGCAAATCAGCTATGCTTTTGGACCAAAGTATTGGAACAAAGGTATATAACCACAGTGGCAGTGAATTTGGTTATTTCTAGTGTGTTTGAAGAGTTTCCGGATATGGAGAGATTGGAAGGCTTTGTTAATGTGGATATTAAGGCCTCACAAAGGGTTTTGGAAAAGGCTGGTTTTCAAAGGGAATGTCTACTTAGGTAATATGTCATTGTCCATGGGAAGACTATTGATGTCATTACTTATAGCTTTTTAAAAACTGACCTAGTAATTAATTGAAGGGGTTCTTTTCTTTTAATTCTCATCTCTCTCTCTCTCTCTCTCTCTCTGGGTGTTGCCAATTTGTTGATTGATATTTGATCTATTGTTAATAAGGTTGGCCTATCAGTTTCTGTCAATGAGTTGAAGATGGACAAGCTTAACAGGCTTGAAAAGTTCTATTAACTCAGTACTTTTCTAGTGTTATGTTGGATTTCCTATGCTATCCCACACAGTTGTGGGGTTCACTCACTGGAAAGAGATAATGCGTATATTCAATGTATGAACTAATTATGCAGCAACAAAAATTGGTATTATGTCACCATCTGTTAGCAAATCAGTATTTTTTTTTTTGCCAGTAAACTATGCCATTGTTGTCGATTTCCTTTCCCCCTTTTTAGAGTTCTGTGCCTTATTAACTAATATAAATAGATATAATTGGTATAATGATTTGGTTAGGTAAAAATGATGCAGAAAGCTGCTAGTGTGATTAGGAGCCATTAGGCAAAGACCAAGCACAACAGTACTGAAAGTTGCAGTTGCTTGTATATGATGTGTATTTTATATGGTCTATTGCATGGCACTGAATTCTTATACAAAATCACGCATTTTCTTACAAATTAATTGTTGTGGATATAAAATTTGTAATCCCAAGAATATTCTACATGAAAAGAAACAACATTCATAGCATGCATTTGAATTAGATTTTTTAATAATGTCTTCTGCTTTTGGGTGCCTTAAGATTCATAAAATCACATACAAATTAAAACAACAGTAACTGTGAACACATACTCAGCCCTGGGGATCAGCAAAAATAAGACAAAACATCACCATGTCTCTAGTCTTCCCCTTCAAAATCATATACTTCCTTAGAATGCCTTCCCTCTGGAACCCAGCCTTTTCTAACACCCTCTGGGACCCCACATTTTAAACAAGAACTAGAGCTTCAAGTCTCTCCAAGTGTGGTTACTCACTAAAAATAGTATTAGGCACCAGCTTAACTGCTTTAGATGCAATTCCTTTGCCCCAGTGCTTGTAGCCCAAAGCATAGCCAAGTTCACCTCTGCACTCATCATTGGGGCGGAGGTATAACCATCAATGGTTGTGAAAATGGTTATTTCTAGTGTGTTTGAAGAGTTTCTAGGTATGGAAAGATTGGAAAGCTTTGTTAATGTGGATATTAGGGCCTCGCAAAGGGTTTTGGAAAAGTTGGGTTTCAAAACGAAGATGAACTTAGGAAATATGTCATTGTAATTGGGAAGACTATTGATGTTATTGTGTTGCAAATTTGGGTTGCAAATTTGTTTTTCAATTTAGTTTTTTTATTTGATCTATTGAAAGAAGATAAATATATGAAATAATTATTGTACATGCGACGACAGTAACTACTGGTATCATGACATGAGCAAATCTGCTTTTCTTTTTCTTTTTTTCTTTTGTCAGTAAATCTGCAAACTTAAAATAAGCCATTCTTGTCAATTTCTGTTTCCCCTTTTAGAGTTATGTGCCCCATGTATATAGATATATAATTGGTATAATGATTTAGGTACAAATGATGCAGTAAGTTGATTGTGTGATTAGGATTCTATCCCACTTGGAAAAGCTGGCCATAAGGAGCCGAAGACAAGGCCCAATACAAGATAAACTCAGTTCCTTTGCACTCCATAATAATAAGTAATTACCCTTTTTAGTCTTTTTAATCTGACATCAAGTGTTTGGTATGTGTTCTTTCTCATCATGGATATTTGGCACCTAATAATAATAAAATAATATGTATGTTAGGGAAGAAGATTTACATGATGTTAAATTTTTAAGGGGAGGGTCCATTGCAGTTCTTTGCACTACTGGAAAGACTTGCAGCAGGGACCGAATCTTTGAGACCCCATTAGGCCATTCCCATTACATATAGGAATTTTGTGGGTTTCAAGTTTCAACTGTCATTCATGCCTGAGAAGCATATTATATGTGCATTTTATATAGTATATGTATTCTGTACTTCAACCAGTACAAATTTTATATGCTAGATGGCCTGGCACTGAACAAATTTCCTGTGTATGATTAATCTGCTGCTATCTTATGGAAAGATTGTAGTAGGAATAACATATTTTTTTTAAACAAATATTATATGTTATGGATATGAATTTTTATAATCTCAAGAATGTTCTATATGACAAGAGAGAACATTCAAAGCATTTGAATAGAATTTTAATCGATGTTTTCTGCTAGTGGGTGGCTTAAGATTCATAAATCACATACAAAGTAAAACAAAAACTTTGAAAAAATAGTCAGCTCTTGGGATCAGAAGAAAGAAGACTAAACATCACCAGGTCTCTAGTTTTCCCCTTCAAAAGCATATACTTCCTTAGAACACCTTCCCTCTGGAACCCAGCCTTCTCTAGCACCCTTTGGGAGCCCGGATTTTCCACATCAACTATAGCTTCAAGCCTTTCCAAGTGTGGCCACTCAGCAAATATAGTATTAGCCACCTGCTTAACTGCTTTAGTTGCAATCCCTCTGCCCCAGTACTTGGAGCCCAAAACATAGCCGAGTTCACCTCTACACTTATCATTGCCTGAATTTTTGGTCACTGAAATGGCACCAATGGGCTGGCCATTGAGGCAAATTGCCCTGAACCATGGGTGAGGAATAACTTTGGTATTGATAAAGTTGATTGCATCTTCTTTGTTAGTGTAAGGTTCCCATGAGCAAAAGCGAGTCACTTTTTCATCTGTAGCCCACACCATGAAATCATCTATGTCAGAAAGCTCCAATGGCCGAAGAGTGATCTCACCAGTGAATTCATTTCCACCTCCTTCCATTGGTACTTCTTGATGATAATGATTATGTAGCAGAGGTTTGTATGAATTTTGAGCCTGGCTGACAGGACTATGTAAGAAAGAAGGTACAAAGGAAAGAGTAAAGACTCACTTGGAAAGTGTGCGAAAGTGTGCAAGGTGTTGGCCTTTTATACAAGAGAATGATCCACAAGAAGTTGCCTGGAAGCAGAGGTTATTCAAGTCAATCCACTATTCCAATTCTGCATTACTTGGAGTGACGACCAAGTTGGGGTTTGTATTTACCAGAGAGTTAACCTGATGCTGCTTGCTATAATAGCCGCCTTTGTTGACTACTTTTCCATAGCAAGAAGTTTAGGTGACAACAACGCATGTTAATGCATTTCACAATCCACTATTCCAATTCTGCATTACTTGGAGTGACGACCAAGTTGGGGTTTGTATTTACCAGAGAGTTAACCTGATGCTGCTTGCTATAATAGCCGCCTTTGTTGACTACTTTTCCATAGCAAGAAGTTTAGGTGACAACAACGCATGTTAATGCATTTCAGAGAAATTACAAATGGTTTGTTGTCTATATCCCACTAGTGTGAAATCCTCATCGATTAGGTCTAACCCAATTGACAATGAGAGGATTCGCACTTGACCATCTTATGAGACCATTGTCTCATTGCATCTAGTCTCACATCTCACATACATGGGATTCACACTCTAGGGGGTTTGTACTTGGAGTGGTGAGCAAGTTGTAGTTTATTTAATTGCAAATACATATATAATGCTTCTCATGGCCGCCTTATTGACTACCACATGAGTGTTTGGATAGGAATTATAATTCCTGTGTTTGCGTTTTTGTGTTTCTTCTTCTTCTTCTTCTTCTTTTTTTTTTTTTTGGCAGTTGTTTTCGACTTTTCAACCCGTGCACTGTTCACAGCAAAATAAGCAGTGCGCTCACACAAGTGGATCTGTGTACTGTTTACAAGACCCACAAACGTCACTTTTCAGCAATTTTTTCATTAAAAATAGATCTCACGATACTATTCACACATTTAAAAATTATTTTTCTACAGTGTTTTCAGTTTTCAACAAAATAAATTGTAGGCGAAAAGCACATTTTCGTCCCTACATTTTTAGGCGATTTCTATTTTGGTCCCTAAATTTTATTTTTACCGTTTTTAGTCCCTATTTAGAAAAACGCCATCTATTTTAGTCCTTTCCGTCAGTGCCCTAACGGAAAATCCTAGGTGGCAGACGGAACTTTTAAAATAATAATAAAAAATTTTATTTTGCTATTAAAAAATGCCACGTCAGCATTTAAATTAAAAAAATTAATTTATTAATTTTAACTAAATAAAAAATATTAAAAACAGAATTAAAAACCAAAAATCAAATGAATTGAGATTTAAGTGTGTATTGAACAAGAATAACAAGAACACAAACTCAAATCTTAGAACACAAACCCAGAAAAAAAAAAAAACCTCCAAAACTGAAATTTCGTTTTCCTTTGCTTTTCTCAGGAACCAAACAACCGCGAAGGATCATTTCTATCTAAGTTTATGTGAAACCTTTCTACTGTCCAAATAAACAAAAACAACAGAAAAAATTCAAAAAGAGGAAAACTCCAAAATTTATTTTCTTTTGCTGAACCCGACCAAGATCTTTTAGAATCAAAGAATCCCCAACAACAAACTGCTCATCATCATCATCCAAACCTGACAAAATCAACAATCAATAACTTAAATTTACTAAATTGAACAAATAATTCTAAAATCACACAAAAAAAACCATAACAATTCATTAAATATAATAAACCAAACAGATCCAAAACTCATATCTGAGTTTTGAAAGACAAGGACCCATCAACGACGTCGTCGAAGGCACCCAAAGAAAGCGGATCTGAATCAGACCAGACTCGCCGGCTCCAGCTTCGGCACCGCGAGACATGAAGAGTTGCTGTTGGAGCATGATGGCAGCAGCGGCAGCTGCGGTGGAGGACTTAGTAGTGCCGAAAATCTGGTGGTTACGGAGCTTGGAAGTGAGGGCGGAAGAGATCTCTGGGCTTGAGGTCCCACGGGATTTTTGGGTTGAGGTCAGGCCAAGAACACGATGGGATGGTAGAGAACATTTGCTCCAAGAAGTCATCGTGGGTGTTGTTGGGGTCGAAGTGTGAGTTCTGGAGGTGTTGAATCTGAGAGTTTTGGATCTGCTGTGACTGTTGTTGATGTTGTTGCTGTTGATGATGATGATGATTTTGGAGGTCTTGGAGTGAGATTTGAGTTGGGTTTAAGAGGGAGTTCATTCCTTGCATTTCTCTGCTACAAGGTTGCATATCTGTTTGTGTTGGAATATGAGAGAGAGAGAGAGAGAGACTCTCTCTCTCTCTCTCTCATATTCCAACACAAACAGATATGCAACCTTGTAGCAGAGAAATGCAAGGAATGAACTCCCTCTTAAACCCAACTCAAATCTCACTCCAAGACCTCCAAAATCATCATCATCATCAACAGCAACAACATCAACAACAGTCACAGCAGATCCAAAACTCTCAGATTCAACACCTCCAGAACTCACACTTCGACCCCAACAACACCCACGATGACTTCTTGGAGCAAATGTTCTCTACCATCCCATCGTGTTCTTGGCCTGACCTCAACCCAAAAATCCCGTGGGACCTCAAGCCCAGAGATCTCTTCCGCCCTCACTTCCAAGCTCCGTAACCACCAGATTTTCGGCACTACTAAGTCCTCCACCGCAGCTGCCGCTGCTGCCATCATGCTCCAACAGCAACTCTTCATGTCTCGCGGTGCCGAAGCTGGAGCCGGCGAGTCTGGTCTGATTCAGATCCGCTTTCTTTGGGTGCCTTCGACGACGTCGTTGATGGGTCCTTGTCTTTCAAAACTCAGATATGAGTTTTGGATCTGTTTGGTTTATTATATTTAATGAATTGTTATGGTTTTTTTTGTGTGATTTTAGAATTATTTGTTCAATTTAGTAAATTTAAGTTATTGATTGTTGATTTTGTCAGGTTTGGATGATGATGATGAGCAGTTTGTTGTTGGGGATTCTTTGATTCTAAAAGATCTTGGTCGGGTTCAGCAAAAGAAAATAAATTTTGGAGTTTTCCTCTTTTTGAATTTTTTCTGTTGTTTTTGTTTATTTGGACAGTAGAAAGGTTTCACATAAACTTAGATAGAAATGATCCTTCGCGGTTGTTTGGTTCCTGAGAAAAGCAAAGGAAAACGAAATTTCAGTTTTGGAGGTTTTTTTTTTTTTCTGGGTTTGTGTTCTAAGATTTGAGTTTGTGTTCTTGTTATTCTTGTTCAATACACACTTAAATCTCAATTCATTTGATTTTTGGTTTTTAATTCTGTTTTTAATATTTTTTATTTAGTTAAAATTAATAAATTAATTTTTTTTAATTTAAATGCTGACGTGGTATTTTTTAATAGCAAAATAAAATTTTTTATTATTATTTTAAAAGTTCCGTCTGCCACCTAGGATTTTCCGTTAGGGCACTGACGGAAAGGACTAAAATAGATGGCGTTTTTCTAAATAGGGACTAAAAACGGTAAAAATAAAATTTAGGAACCAAAATAGAAATCGCCTAAAAATGTAGGGACGAAAATGTGCTTTTCGCCTAAATTGTATCCAAACGAACCCTATATCACAGTCACTTTTTTGTTCTTTTTGGGTCATTCACAATCAATGACATGGAGACCGTGAATTTGCATTATCTTATGCTCTTTTCCTTTTAAAATAAATAACAACCTTCGTGTCTTTCACCAAGACTCATGTGACCGTCTGTCTTTAGAGTTGCAAAATATGAGACATTACATACTTGTTTGTATCCTACAGCAAGTACTAAATTTCGACCATTCCAGTTATATGAAAAGTGTACAGCTCTTTGAGTGCACGAGAAAAATTATGGTAATTTTATAGAGTTAAAGCATTGGATATCTACAGGTCACAAATCACAATAAGCACACTGCTGCTTACACCGTGATAAATTCAATGAGTAGCAAACTAGTAGTCAAGTTGGAAGCCATATTTTGATAGGACACAATTATCTAACATGATAATTTGATTATAGCCAAAAGCTTTGTAGTTCAATTGGTATCACCTAATATTTCTAACAAAATCGTATAAAGTTCAAATCTCCTCTCTCCAATTATATCTCTCAATAATTATATTATGATGGAGTGGAAGTGTGCACACACGATACATGCACTTATAACAAAATAACAAATAATTGAAGGAGAGAAACTTTAGTATATTTTTCTAGCAAAGAGAAAATCAATTAATCAATGAAAGCATAAAGGGTGGGGTTCACAATTTCTGTTTACCTTTGATTGAATGGTATCAAAGCATTCCCTTCAATGCTCTAAAAATTCCAGATCTCATATGGTAGTAGAACAATAAAAAAGAAGGAAGAAAGAAAAGATAACTGAGGAAAAACACAGTATGTTTTCATTCTTCTTGGTCTGGTTATAGTAGCATATTAAAATTAGAAGAAGGGATAAAACAAAAAAGTCATTTTTCTTAGTGATATGTTATTATGTTTACACACCTACAAAGTAGGTTTTACTGCCTCTTGGGTTGTTAGTCGTTACTATAAATTAGGGTGTGAGAGTTGACTCGGTAAGCATACAAACCTTTTTTATTTTATTTTAGCTCTTTAACCGTATTATTTGACTTTCTATTGGTCGGTCTATCTTATGATGATAATTAGGGAGGTTCGAAATATGAGACCAAGTGAGGAATCCCCATTCTACAGCAGCGTAGATAATACACGAATTGAGCTAACTAATGGCAGGCTGGCAGCAATATAAGCATTGCTTATTTGAATATTACAGGTCATTCTATTACCTCACTACTTGAAAATTGATGGGATAAAAAACATTCCTTTCGGGTTTTTTTCCCCTCTCACAAAGAAGTGCATACAAATTGAAATAAATTTCAAGAGTCTAACAAAGCATATGCTAGATCTATTATACTATGACTATAGCTGTCACTCATGTACCTGGAGTCCCTACTTAGGCAATATGCTCCGCCAAAGTAAGAATCTTGACATGCTTTTTCTTCCTTAGCTCATGAGGGACGGGCCCAAAAACTCTTGTCCCAATTGGTTGCCCTTGCTTGTCAACAAGCACCACAGCATTGTCATCAAACTTAACCTCACTGCCATCACAGCGGCCACGTTGCATGGCAGCACGCACAACCACACCATATACAACCTTTCCTTTCTTGACTTTTCCATTGGGATGGGCTTCCTTGACTGACGCAACTATTGTGTCTCCCAATCTTGCACCTTTCTTCCCCTTTAAAGCTTGTATGCACATCACCTTTTTTGCCCCCGAGTTGTCCACAACTTTGAGAACGGTCCTCATCTGAATGAAAGTCCTTTGTTGCTGTGAAATTGCAAAGAACAAACTAAGGCAAAATCCAGAAGAGATCAAAACAGTGGACCTTTATCAGGGTTTCTTTTAATCTTTCAAATAAATTGTAGGCACTAGGCAATTTTTAGAACATCCTTATAGCCTTCCAAAGGGAGGTGGCTAACATTATTTAGCTACCATTTGGGGCAGATGTAATAAAAACCAAATTTAATATAGGCTTGGTCAGAAATATATTTTCAACCCCCATCAAATACCACCTTGAATTCAGAAAATCCAGGCAGGTTTCCCGTTCTGACTCTGGATGTGAATACATCTACCCAGACTCCCAGAGGAATAAACTTGCCTCTGGCCTACTGAGAATCAAAGGGTTCAATTCAGTATCTCATAAATTTTTGACAGAATATTTTCAAAAGATATCTCAGATAAAAATAAATTACGCAAACTGACAAAAACCACATAATTATGCCTCTTCTACTATAACCATGCCCAGGTAGGATTGCCACTGCTAGACACCCCCTTACTCGTTTTCAGTCAGCTAAAAAAAAGCATAATCATGACTCTTTGTCATAATTAGCCCATCAAAAGCTGCTCCTCGGTCCATCTCATTATGCCTATTCTATGCATAGTAGTGTTCAAGATTACAAAGAAATTACTTCCATTTATCAACCATCCAAACAATACAAGATTTCAAAGAATATTGCATGAGAACCAAAAGAAAATTTTCTACAATTATAACTATAAAAATAATATTTAAGTAAATTAAGGAAAAAAAAAACTACAACAGTGGAGGAAAACACTGACCTGAAATAAGGGATTACCGCATGTTATCTCATGTGATGTACTAAGTAAACCAGAAAAGTTGTTGCCGACGCCCCCTAGCAATTGACGGCCCACTAGTAGTTTTTTTCCCCCAATGCATTGAATAAGATGCAGTGAGCCAACCACATAAAAAATTCAGAGTCCAAAACTATAAATATGTCTTCATAGGATGAAATGCAGTTTCCACATATTCCAAGACATGCATCACACAAATATGGACTGTGCAAACATAGCATAGACAGGAAAGAAAGAACAAGGCAAGAAACTTAATTAATCCAAGCTTGGCATTGGCATGGTTCACATCCAATCAGCCAATCTACATCAGATACTAAGCAAGGAGCAACCATTCAATTCCCATCACCAAAAAAAAAGAGCAGCCCTCCAATGGGCACCACAACTCCACACCAAGTGAACCAACAGTTATTCACCATTTAATTAGAAAATCAAGTCAGCAGCATGCCATCCCTTAATGAAAAGAGTGTCCATGCACAACCCAAAACTTCTATTATAACAAATGCTCTTTGGCATACTTGTTGTGTAGGTGTGGTGACTTCAACATGCATGCTCTTAAGCAGAAAACTGGACTTGTTTTATAACCAGAACTTCTGCACATAATAGAGGCAGGCATCCTCTTAATCAATCAGCTAGAAACTTTTAAAATCAACTATTTCTTATGCACCCCATTTTCAAGTATCATGAAATCCTAGATAAATGAACCATTTATGTAGAAAGCATGCTAGGTTATAGCCAAATCAGCTATCTACAAGACATGGCAGCCTATGTGATTGAACCTTCATGAACTCTTTTGTCCCAACAGTGTATAGTTACAAGCTCCAGATCAATTCTTCAAAATCATTCATGTACTAATACAAATAGGGTTTCTACATTCACAACACAGGATTTTTAACATCCATGGACTATCAAGACTCTTGTACTCGCAAAGGTGACTTTCTAACTCTATATGAGACCAACAAGGAAGTATTAGTAGCTAATGAATTCTTGCTGAAGGTTATAATAGTAACTTAGATATCTACCTCTAATTCTCACCAACTTCAAAGTTGCTTGGATACCAATTCCTTCTATTGAAGCCAATTCAATTAAGCACCAATAATTTCAAAAGCATACAGTTGACTCACATGAATGAAATTTAGCTTTGGCTAAATCACTAAATCTATTCAACCCAGTCTTGAATGAGGCAAACCAATCATGAGTAAGACTCCACTTTCTTATTGGTGGTGAGTAATATAAAAGAATGCAAGTTCAAAGACTAGAACCTAAGCTAATTTGTTGAAGATTTGCTAAACCTGGTTTTGAAACTCAGTACTCGCTTTCTCAATCTTACTACAAAGTTTAACAACATCAAAATTCAACACTCATTTGATTTCCCAGCTCAAGCTCATTTACACACCAAACTCATAAAGTAAATTAAAACCCTACATACATCTAAAAAAAGTGTATCAGCCTAATGCATTACCACCCAAACAATCGTAGATTCACATAAATAATATTTCAGCAAGAAGTTATTAGTACTTCTTCCCATATATTAAATCAAGAACTAGTACCAGGAAAAGGAACAACTTAACAACCTGTGAACAAGCATTTCAATCAATGCACTCACATATCATATCATATCAATAAAACCCATATGAACTGCATGACTAAAATATACATTTAAACAAACCAAAGCATCAAAAGGCACAATATAAGCAACTTATGGGCCAAAAATTGAATCTTTCAGTATCAATCACACACCTTTAGACCATTTCGAAGCAAACCCAGAAGCCATCTTTGTACTTATCTATTATTCCCTGTGAATATGAGATTATATTACCATCAAAAGCATTCAATTAAATGATTGCCCATTGAACCAAAAAAAAAATTTGACAAATTATCAATGACCCAAGTGACCAAACAACCATAAGAACAAATCCAAAAGAGAACAAGGAGATTTTGAGCTGTAAGTCGTTGAGCTAGTGGGCATGCGTGAGTTACTGAGTTACATACAAGTCACAAGTCTTTTAGCCCAAAAAATAAATGGCCACTATTATAACAAGGGCAACTTATGAGTTAATGGAACATTTTAAGAAAGTTTTAATACAATGTTTATAAGAAATATAAAAATTTATAAATAAATAAATAAAAAAAAAATAGTTGCTTTTTTTCTTTCCCCATAAAAATTTTTCAAAATATTTTATAAAATACTGTTAGGACATCCGTTCACTTTTCCTTATAATATATAATCATTGCAATTATTTTAAAAATAGTAATAATAATTCTACTATACCACAAGTCATTTAGACAGAAACTGTACTGAAAATAATACAATGGAAAATTTATACTCGCTTCAATTGATTTGAAATATAGAAAATGAAAAAAGAATTCTCTCCTTTTGAGTTATCCAATTAAGCATTCGTGGTAAATCGATCATTTAGAGGTAAAATACATATTTCATGGATAAACTAATAACAAATTAGGAATATTGCCACTAAATAAAGAGCCAGGTAACTTGATTCTGAGATTTTGAAGGATAGATTAAATACTTGAGTGTGAAGGCTGGAGCAGATCAAAGCCAGCAGCGGCGTCACGGCGAGATGGGTGTCGCGTGGCGGCGGCGGCGTGGGCGGCAGCAGCGTTTTGGCGTGGAGCCTTCGGACTGCTGGGTAGTGGGTAGCCTGGGTTTACATTTCTGAACTTAACCTTTTTCTTTTGTTTTTTTTTTTTTTTTTTTTTTACATGTGGGCTGGCCGGCTGGGTTTTACAAATTGGGAGGGGGCCCAAGAAAAATGTAAGGGGGCCCAAGTCTTTTTTTTTGGGGGGAAAATTAACCTACTAAAAAAATATTAGGCCATGGGGGCCCGGGCCCTTACCTGTGTGCATCTCTGCTTTAAGCTTTGATTAAATTAGAGAAGAAGGCTGCATATAGGGTCTTGGACAATATGGATTCCTCAATATTGATGTATTGACTATTGAGGAAGCAATATCACTAAACATTAGTAAAAATAAAATTAGGTAGATGGTCTTGTCTAGTTGTCTTGCATTCTTCTTTTTTAGCATTCTTCTTTTTTAGTAAGGTCCTGTACAATCGTTGAATTCTCCCTCTTCCAAAAATAACAGCACCTATGCTTATAGATTATTCTTCCATAGCTCAATATTGTATTTGGTACCTATACTACAGTAATGAACAAAACTAGTTTGTTTTCCAATGTTGTATTATTGGAATTTGGAAAACGACTAACTGTAGCTTGGTATGATAATGGCCAATTTATCTTATACTAAAAGTAAGTCCAAATTCCAATAATACAACATTGGAAAATAAAGTGGTTTTGTTCATTACTGTAGTATAGGTACCAAATACAATATTGAGTTATGGAAGAATAATTTATAAGCATAGGTGCCGCTATTGTTGTAAGAGAGAGAATTTCAAAGATCGTACAAGACCTCACTAAAAAAGAAGAATGCAAGACAACTAGACAAGACCATCTACCCAATTTTTTTTTTTACTAATGTCTAGTGATATTGCTTCCTCAATAGTCAATACATCAATCTTAAAGAATCTATATTGTCCAATACCCTATATGCAGCCTTCTTCTCTGACTCAATCAAAGCTTAAAGCCCAACCACATCCACAATTTGTATATAGGCAGCCCTGTTCTCTAACTCAATCAAAGCTTGAAGCCTAACCACATCCACAATTTGTATCCCTTCATAGATGTTTAGCCATTATCAGTACTCACAGTTATTTTTGTTTGTGTAATACTACCGTCATACACCATTTTAGAACATTTTTACATACTATTGATATGGTAAATTATTACTGATAAGTACAAAAATGATATTAGTAGTGGCTTCAAATAAAAACCAGTAAAAATGTTCTAAAATGGTTTATGATGGTAGTATTACTCAAACAAAAATAACTATAAGTGTGGGTTCTAGTTAGCTTAACTGATAAAGTCTCTAATGGTTGTAGAGATCTAAGGTTCAATCTCTGCCTACACCAAAAAACTGATCGATGTCTTTATTTGATGATAAAGAGCTATCATCAGAAGCGAACACCATAAGTTAAAACTCTTTCAAAAAAATAATAATAATAATTGTGAGTATTGATAATGGCTAACCATCTATGAAGGGATACAAATTGTGGATATGGTTAGGCTTCAAGCTTTGATTGAGTTAGAGAACAGGGCTGCATATATACAAATTGTGGATGTGGTTGGGCTTTAAGTTTTGATTGAGTCAGAGAACAAGGCTGCATATAGGGTCTTGGGCAATATGGATTCCTCAAGATTGATGTATTGACTATTGAGGAAGCAATATCACTAGACATTAGTAGAAATAAAATTAGGTAGATGGTTTTGTCTAGTTGTCTTGCATTCTTCTTTTTTAGTGAGGTCTTGTATGACCTTTGAAGTTCTCCCTCTTCCAACAATAGCAGCACCTATGCTTATAGATTATTCTTCCATAGCTCAATATTGTATTTGGTACCTATACTACAGTAATGAACAAAACCGCTTTGTTTTCCAATGTTGTATTATTGGAATTTGGAAAACAGCTAATCGTAGCTTGGAATGATAATGACCAATTTATCTTATACTATAAGCAAGTCCAAAATTGCCAGCTCTTTATTGTTTGGACAAGGTTTTTAGTGTTTGAAGATCATCATTGATCTGTTTCTTGGAATTGAAATTATTGAATGGCTGATAAACCACATTGTTGTCATGTTTTCAGCCTTAACTTAAAAGCCAAATCATGTATTAAAAAGTTAATTAGGTAAGGTCCACATCCATATAATTCAATTTATATTGGCTTGCTTAATTATTCCAACTGAGCATGGGACCTATCTCTCTTGGAATTTATCTCAGTAGTAAACTACAAATTGTGGCCTATATCTGCGTCAGTGTGAATATTTCTAAATGGATAATATATCAGGTTAATTTTTGTTTTTATGCTAAAAGACAGTAAGTTAATATGTCACAGGTGCTTTCGCAAAGCCAAAACAGGATCTTGTTAATAGTTAATATTGTTATGCATTTTGCTTGCCCTATGTCAGTTCAAACTTGGAACCTTTACTCTGGAAGTGTATGTGGGGTTTTGTGGGCACAGATCCAATTATATGGTTCAGCACAGACTTTACTATTTGCACTAAGATGGGGGCAAGAAACAGGTTTCTAGAACTTTAAGTTTGTAATGAGATGTTTTAGACAGTTTAGCTTAGGTTGAGAAATGTAAAACAATGTGGTAATAGATCTTTTAGCTCAGCAAGCTGAAACTTAGGATAGTGTATAGCCCGTATAGTTGTTGTCAGAGGATTGCCCTAAGCCTTTAATTCCCATTGTAAATACTAATGTAATTATGTGAACAGTCCGTGATAAATTTGAGGATCCGGTTAATGAATACTATAAGGAATAAGATAATGAAGCATTTGATACAATCAGTTCAAATCATTTTTTTATGCTTTTACAACTCATACATGCACTTATTACTCTTTTCTTATCGATCGCGTAATTGGCATTCTCGATCCCAATATTATAGTATATTTAGTGCAATCTTCATGAGTACGCACTTATTACTCTTTTCTTATCGTTCGCATAAATAGCATTCTTGATCCCGGTATTTTAGTATATTTAGTGCAACCTTCGTGAGTACCCGATACTTAAATATAATATTACTATAGTCATTTAAGTAAAAAAAAAAAAATATATATATATATATAATAAAATAAAATAAAAAATAAAATAAAAAAAGCGGTGCGGGGGGAACTCTCTTGGTCTTACCTGCCAAGTTCATTGTGTCACTTTAAGCCTCACCTTTATCTAAACCAATAAGTAAATAGGAACATATTAAAATCAAGGGATCGAAATTATTTCCATCTTTATGAAGCAAAACAAGCCATGTCTTTATCTTGAAAAAACCATAACATACCTAATATGTGACTTGGGGAGCTGTAAAGTCAGGTTGAGATTTGAGTACGTCAAAATCAGATTGCTAAGGAAGTCCAATTGAATTGAAATTTGGTATCTGTGTTAACTAATGCGGGACCGCTCTTTGGTTCGATTCTAATTGGGATCCAAATATATATGCAAACATAGACCAAGAAAAAAAGTACCCCCACCACTTGTTTGTGCTCCATACAGTGAAAGAAATTCACAATAAATCTTAATTTTATTAAGCTGAAATAATAAGAATCTTAATTTTGTTGGGAAGAAAAATAATATGAAGCTAGTTCAGTTTAGGTGTTCCTTTTTTTCATTTTTGTTTTGTATTTTTGGGTAAAAGTTAATATTCAAATTTCAGATTGAGGGCATCTTGGATTCCAAGGAAATCTGAAGGAGCAAAATGAATTTGTTGGTCAGCCAAATAAACTGATTTACTAAGTGAATTTGCCACTAGAGGCTAGGGGTTACACATATTTTACATAAAATACAAATTGGATTAAACTTGTTGCACATATAGTGTTTTCCAAATTAAAATTCGTAATTAGAAGTTACAATTTCAGTTACTTTTGAAGGAGTGTGTGTAAAACAATTTGTGTGTAATAAACACTGCTCATAAAAATTCCTCTTGTGGCCATATGACTCACTTTCTTCTCCTTTACTCCTATTTTCTTTTTTACACGATTACTTTCTTGAATTTCTTCTAGCTACTTTTTAACTAAATCTGACAAATATTTTAGTGATTTAATTAAATAAAATCCAATAAAAAAGAAAAGAAAAAACCACCACTATTTAAAAGATTAAGATCCATTAGAATTATTCATAATTTTTTTTTTTTTAAATCCATCAGAATTAAGTTTGTACCACCAAAAGCAGGGCCGGGCCTATTTTACCATACTTAATGGATAAAGGCAAGCACTTAACAACATGCAAATATTCAATGATTTCAATTGCTCATTGACAACAAACTTTGTCCGGATCTAAAAGGGCCTGATCTGAAATGCCTTTCAGTTCCTAGTGAACCGTATGGGCCAAAACCCAATTAATACATGCCAGATAGGGAGCCCAGACATAGGAGGATGTATTCTGTGTTTTTTTTTTTTTTTTTTTTTTTTTTTTTTTTTTTTTTTTTTTTTAATTCGATAGTTGGAAAATGGAGATTTCAACTCTGAATGTTTTTATTGGAAATACTAAAAAATACCAACCAATTAAGTTACAAAGCTCTTGACATAAAATGATATATTCTTAAAAGCACAATTGCCTCAGATTCAAGTTTGAGGGGAGGAAAGTAATTGGGTTTGCAACATGTTCCAAAATTGTTTGGCAAAGATGCAGTCTCTTAGAAGGTGAAGAACTTTATGCAACCAAAAAAAAAAGTATGAAAAAATTATTATGCTTGGAAATTTCAAATGTGTAGGTGCATTGAATTTAATTGATAGGGAAAAAATAGCATTGAATATTTTTTATTAGACAATATAATATAACCATGTGTTTAAATTTAATTGAGGAACTTAATATTCTACATACAAGGAGCTTAATGGCTTCTAACGTAATCCAATGCCGACAGATTGTTTGGAGCTGGTACAGTATTCCCACTAAGTCGATTGAAATTCCAATCCATTCAGATACAATACTATATAGGACACAATGATAAAAGCAATTCTTAAAAATTAAGGATAAAACACAGTGAAAATATGATAATTAATTAATAAAATATTTGGGTCAAGAATCAAGATCAAGTTACATTGTAAATTCTTGACACATTGAGAACACAAATTCACACTATCCGGATATGCCTATATCCTACACAAACATGCCAAAGTTTTAGAGTGTCGAGTGCTTCTCAGATTCTAAAACAAAGATAAGGTGGTATAGCCTTACAGTTAACAGTATTTAGGGGTCCTTAAATTCCTCTAGCAAAGATTTTTTGTTTTTATTTTTTACCCTTACTGTTTTTGAGAGAGACATTTTTGTTTTGCTTTGGCTAAATGTTGAGAGTGACTTTGGTAAACTAATTGAACATGAGAAAGGCACTGGACCTGGCTTCTCTTGCTGGTGTGTACATTTATCTGATTACAGGACATGGTCCCTTAACTAGTGCATGCCTGCAAAAACGTACAAGTGAAAGGCTAAGCCCTACAAGTGTGGGACTAGTCTGGTGGGGGAACCCAACTTAAAGCCCACTAAAGCCAGTGGGTTCCATCAGCACTTAAACCTATAAGAGAAGGGACATCTGAAGAGGTCTCCCTTATTACAGGGCCCTATCTCCTGTGCTTTTTCATGTGGCATTAAGAAACAAGTGGATGCCTTGCCCACCAACGCCTTTAACTAAATTTTGGTTTTAGTTGAAAGGTTTTGTCTATGCAATGCATGCAAACACAGACTGATTGATTAGAGATGACAAAAAACCAAACGTATTGAAGAAAACTCCATAATTGAATCATAGTACAGAGAGAGAGAGAGAGAGAGATTATGACAAAAAAATGTGTCATGTATATCTTCCTTATCCTTTTTTGAGGTGCATTATAGGATTAGAAAAGGTCAGCATAGACCCACTCATGAGAAATGGAAAGTAAGTGAAAATTAGGGTGAGACTGATGTGCTTTGAGAAGATCGATGGTGGTATATTTTGAGTAAGAATATAGTGAGGTTAAGGGTCCCATTTCCTTACATAGTGTTTGATTTATTATTAGGGAAGAGAAAATAATAAAACATGTTTATCTATTTATTATTCTAAAGAAAACAGTTTAAACATTTTCTTCAAAGAAGAAAGTAGGTAATAAAAACTAGTTAAAATGTATTATAAAACTTATAATTTATGGTGGGTTTTAAATTAAATTCTATACTTTTACAAGTTACAAATTAAATCCAATAGTTTCGAAGAGGTTTCAAATTAAATCATATAATTTTATAAGTTACATATTAATCTCTAAACTTTGAAAAAGAAAATAAAGAAATAAAATATAGAGTTTGATCATTCATGAGTGGATCTAGAAAAAAAGTGGAAACTAAAATAGAAAAAATTTGCTTTTTAGTTCAAATTTAACTTAAAATTTGAATAACCTCGTTCGAATACCCTTAATTTGTTTAAATTCGTTTTTAACTAGAGTTTTTTTTTTTTCCAATTAAAAATAGACTATAGTTATAAAACTCTAATTCGCTTCTTGAATAACACGATCATGTCAAGAGCCTTATAGTAAGTATTTTTTAGTATTTTTATCAAAAACATTTAGGATTTAAATTCTCTCTCCTCAATCATAACTAGCTATAAAATTATTATTATATAAAAAAAATAGCTTGATCATATAGAAACAAAATTATAATTTATGCAGTTGGACCCACATGACTTCTAAGATTTAGCAATTAGCTAGTTGGAACCGGAAAATGTTAGGAAGTTGTTTGGGCCATTTGGTGGTGTCTACTCTTAAATTCTTAATCTTATCATGTTCTTGCCATGGATCCTCCCTTGTCAATGAGACATATACATAAATATACATATATATATATACATATTAATCTGAGTGACGTGGATGCCAATAACTGACCAAGTCAATGTGGACCCTGCAGGTACCGGCCTACACCTTTGAATGATTACAGATTACAATATCAATATGAATCGGTTTTGAGCTTTGCATTTTACAGCTCCTCTCATGGGATGGAAGGGACACCTATATAGCTAGCACCATCCATCAGCAAACAAAAAATATGCAAAAGACCAATTGGGGAAAGGAACATCTTCACGAGGAGACCCCATTTGTAATAATAACCCAACAAAGAGGGGATGTTCTTGTCAATCTGATATCATGTTGTCATGAAAAATATATATACAATGCCTCAAATAATAATAATAATGATAATATATATTTTTATATAATTATTGACGTGGTATGGATTTTACTAACGTGTTCTCATAGGGCACACAATAGTATACCATTTTTGAAAAAAGTTTTATTGAAAATTTAAAAATTTTTAACAGCTTTTTCAATTTTTGATAAAATTTTTCCCAAAAAACGAATTTGTTAATATATTCTCTTGGAGCATACATTAACAGGACCCAAAAATAAAAAACAAAAAATTTGTGTCCCTCACATTGTTCATGAATATATATACTTTTTAAGCTTACACCATCAAACTCTTTTTAACTAATAAAGCTTACACCATCAAACTCAAGTATAGGACAATGCATAAGAGCGACAACTCATAAAATGGAGGGGCCTAATCTGATCTAATCATATGAAAAACAAATTATTAGTTCTAATCTTTTCTTCCCTTAAGAGCCAAAACTCACTTATCCAAAAAAAAACCTAAGGTTGCATCATTAATTACGTTTAAAGTCATACCTCTTTCATTTGTTTTTTTCTTGGGAGAATGTAATACCACTCCTTGTCTCCAACTAAGGTAAACTTTCAGGAACACAAGTAACAAATGTTGTCATTTGAAAATTACCACCGTTTGAGTTTTGTTGCTGTAAAACCATAGATTGGAATACAAAACCCTTTTTTTAAAAACTAATATCCATACTAGTAGATTATGTTCCGAAGTCCAAAAAAATTTTAAATAGTAGAAAGACAAAAGCAACTTAAAAAATTAAAATTCCTTGTAGAAAATAATCACAGAGGTAAATGGTGTTGTCTTCTTACAAGGGAGCATATAATATTCTGTTGCTTATATGTGGTAAATATTAATTAGTAACTATATTGTATGATCTAGAAGTTAGAAAATTCCATTAATAAAACCAAAACAAACACTGTTTATTATTAATTTTTTTTTAATCTTGTGGAATATAAATTAAATAATTGAGTCCTGATAACCTGACATGGTTTGACGTTACGTAAATTGGTTTATTAAAAAATTAGCAGATATGTTTTGAACGCTATCGACCAACTCCATTATATATAGGATGAATAGTATATCATACTAGTTGTGTTTATTGTCTTATTCTATTATAGATTTATATAATCCTTAAGAATTAGCTCAGTATTCTAGAGAGGTACACCAATCACATTATACAATATTACACATCGATTAGCTGATTTAGTCATTGTGTTTAATGCAAATCATATTATTCTCTAGTAGATTGAGGTTTGAACAAAACAAAGGTAATCCTTGTTGCTACGTTAGTTTTCAGTATTATTTGTTGTTTTCTAGGTTCGTATCATATGTCATGGTCCAGTGAAACTGTTCAATTTAAGTGCCATTTTGAGGTACAAAACACTAGTTAATGGAATGCTGTATATTTTATTGGCAATTGAACAATGTATTCTACTTTAAAACAGTGTGATTCTAATTGAAATTATAAAATTTAGAGACATGGTACCCTTTTGTTTCTTATGACCAATAATTGTAGAAAATTATGCAT
Source organism: Quercus suber (assembly GCF_002906115.3). Taxonomy (NCBI): domain Eukaryota; kingdom Viridiplantae; phylum Streptophyta; class Magnoliopsida; order Fagales; family Fagaceae; genus Quercus; species Quercus suber. The sequence continues at coordinate 295,291 of NW_027070055.1, forward strand.
ACAAAGAAATTGGGATAATGATGATTTTGACTTATACGTTGTTTTTCAAAAAATAAAATAAAAGAAGCAGGAAATCAAACCTCGCCCACTTATTCAATCCATGGTTGGACGTTAAATTATAAATCAATAAAAAAAAAAATTTCAACTTCGATATGATACCATTTTCTGCCTTTTCTTTGTGATGATGTATTTATTAAATTTAATTGACTTTCCTTTTAAACGGTGAATTATATCTTTACCACAAGTATCAACAGCTTTTCAAATACTTGATTATTTCTCATTTTTGTCCCACACAACAAGTAATTGCATAGAATTCATAAAATAAATAAATAAATACAATTTATTTAGAAGAATTCCTTAAGAGTGACTCTAAAATGTTGAACAAATATGTCGAAACATAGAACTTCATAGATCTTATACATGACATTTTAAGAATCATTAAGCCAACCAAAATACTTTAAACTCAAATGGTTCAACTTTAAAAATTATTAATGAGACGAAATATGAACTATAAAGCTGGTACGTGATATTTTTTCAAAATCCTTGTAATTCAATGGCATTGTTGGCATTTGCTTATGTGAAGAAACATGGTTTGAATCCTCTCTTCATTTTTGTTACAACTGTTGAATTTTCTAAAAACAAAAAAGTGACAATTTGATACTCATATAAAATTAACTCATATAATTTGTGGACTATTATGTAATATAATATGGGGCCTCGCACAAGGGCGGAACTACCCTTGGACTAGGGGGGGCAATAAACTGCCCCCCTAACTCAAAGTTCTAGCTCCTTCCCTAGCCTAGAAGATCAAGTGACTATGTTATGGATTGTTAGTCTAACTACATATCAAAAAATCCAATTACTAAACTAATTGGATTATATTCTAACAGTATTAAAATAATTACTAAATGGATATGTATATATCTTCCAAAACGTGGTGTAAAAGAAGTACACAAAAAATGCTTTGAACAATGTAAAAAAGACTAAACCAAACTTGTATTATATAGTGTAAGATATGAATGGATATTTCATTTAAAGGCATTTTGCACGCTGGGCTGTCATGGGCATGCTAGGGAGGTTATTTGAGTAGGCCAACATACCCAAAGAAAGTTATTTGGACAGTCCAAGATGGGCATGAAGCCAAGACTATGGCATGTCGCATGCCTGCTTGAGCACATAGCCAAAACCATGACATGCTTGCGTGTACACTGCCTTGGCCATGGCAGCCCTCAAACTTTGTGAATTCTTCAACTTTGAATCTTTGATTTTATTTGCATATTAATGAATTAATAGTGCATATGTACACTTTCTGAACTTGTTTATAGAGCTTTATGAGGATGTGTGAATAAAATGTGGTAAAAAAAAATCAAATAAGAAGTTGAAAACTTTTTGTGCAAAGTTAATACTGCATGTATAAATTTATAATGCAAAATTGGGATGGGAAATAGTGATTGGTTGGAGTACCTTAAACCCCGCAAACGGACAAACTTCTTAAATAAGCAATTAATTTATTCAATAATGCAAATACAGTGGTTTTTAATCATGGGATGCAAGCGACACCACAACTAGACAAAAAATCATTTCAACATAATTGAAATGTTGATCTTTCTTTTATATTTTTAATTTCAACTCTTTGAGCCTGAATCTTCAACTCAAATTTTTGTTTTCTTTTCTTTTATGGGTCCATCTAGATACAGTTTGTTATTGTAAAAAACTGATTGTTGCTAAAAACACTGTAGTAAAATAATTTTTAAATGTATAAATAGTATCGTAGGACCCATTTTTAATATTTTTAATGTGTGAACAGTGCTGTTCATGTACAATATTTTTTTCCCTCAAAAGTCAATAAGTCTGGCTAAAAAAAAAAAAACTGAAAACGCAACGCCACAATCAGTGAAAAGAAGTGCTATCCAAACCGGCACTATACTGCTCTCTACATTTTTATAATCAAGTTCTCCAACTTACAATCACCCATGTAAATAAGCAGTAATTAAAATAATAATAAAATCTCATAGGTATTATTAATTAGAACTAGAAATCTACTAATACATAATAATAATAGTAATGTCAATTTTTCCATAATTAATTAATAGTCATCTCCATCCTTCTTACCACGTTATCATTATTTTTATTGAAATTATAATTAGCCTTTCAAAATCAACCATAAAAATGGGAATCTAAGAATAATTTATGAGGTAAAAAATTGTAATTAAAAAAAATTGTCATTGTCAGAATTCTTAAGCCACAATGAAGGGGAAAAAATTTAATTATTCCTTCGAAGACATTTATTTAAGTAATACTAAAAAAAGAACTTTCTTTTTTGACTTATTATACACTCATGTAGTCATGTTTATGAGAAGAGTCATTGATTAATCTGTGGCTTTTGAGTCAGACGAAGTTGATGACTCTAGTGGTGCAGTGGTAAATTCAATGGCAATCTAAGAGAGCCACGTGTAAGGATCCCTTTGGTTTTGGGTACCGTTCGCGTGCAGAAGAAGAGGTTAAAAAGTTCAGTTCCCTTAAAAGGTTAAAAAGTGATACTAGGGATCTGCACATAAAGGAAATCTCGCCAAGCGTATGATGTGGGGTGAAAGACAAGAATAGGGAATGGGTCCACCTTAACCCTTTTTTTTTTATTTTTTGTTCTCGTAAGGAAGACAATGGAAGTGGCGAGGTCGAATCAAAGGTGTCCCATTCTCGGATTAGGACCTAAAAAAAGTGCACAGGGTAAGAGGCGGGACAAGTCGAGGACGTAACAAGTTGAAGGTATTTTGTCATTCACGATGAGATGGTTTTGAGCTTAACAAGAGAGTGATTAAAGAAAAAGAAGATGAACAATCATGATAAAGTAGAAAAAGAAAAAATCTAAAACTATAAATTGGATATGTATAAAAAAAATTAACTTTTACATGTAAGTATAAATAAATACATAAATATATATATATATATATACACACACTTATTTAGGGTAGGGGAGAGAGATGAGACAAAATGAGCAAAATCTATCCTTGTCACACCACCTCTGTAAGACAAGAATTTTTGACATAATTCTATTGTGATCACTAACAAGTTACTATTTACAAGTCTTTGCCACTTTATATGAGAAAACCTTTCCCCTTTTTTTTTTCTTTCTTTCTTTTAACGACTTACCTAATTTATATCAATTTAACAAAACAACATTCTCAATTAAAAATATTTAGAGTTAATTTTATATAACCCTTTTTTATAAATTTATTTTATTTCAATGATAAATTGAGTAAATGTATGATTATTCATATGAAAAATGAGGATTTAAAATTTGTATATTAAAAAATAAAATAAATAAATAAAAGTTCAAAAGGAAAAGATTAGGGAAGAAAAAGATAGGAAGGATGGCGATATACCTAAGTCCACACTTTAACCCTCACAAATGAGAAGAGAGATGGATTAACTTGAGTGGAACTATGGACCGTAGAATTACTTTAATATATTATTAATAATAAATGGTTATGTTTACATATAAGTTTATGTTAAACATTATGTTTACATTAAAAAGAGATTAAACAATAATAAAGTTCAAGTTTCTACATTTATAATTGAAACCCAAACACTTACACAGCTAGCCACCTAGTCTTCGATCCCTCTTAGATCTCCTTGGTGGTATAAAGAATTGAAATTCATGAAAAACCTAACAAAAAGATACAAATTAATCTACAGAGAGATAAAGAACAAATTAAAGAGGATATCAATTTTACCTCTAAGCAGTCAAGTTTGTGAAGAAATAAGTGTAAAGAAATTCCGTACAATGCCGCCTCCATTACTTAGATATCCACAACATTTCAAATATGTCCAAAATTATTGAAATGAGTTCAGCAATGGAGTAAATAACAAATGATGGAAACAGCTTCGATGATCCTATTTTCGCATGATTGTGACTAACAAGGTCAAGCGACCAGTCAGATAATTGTGTGATTTATTAGTTGTGATTGTCAAGGTTATACGTACGACCGGTTAGAAAATTGTGTAATTGGATTACTTTCTTTAATGCCTTTATGGTAAATCCAAGGAGCACAACGAAACGTCTCCCTATATCTAATAGACTAATATTACAGAAAACAACATTCACAATGTTAATTAGTATCCACAGTATGATAATGAGATTGATAAAAATAAAAAATAAAAATAATAAACAGTCATACCATCCGATCTTGGGGATTTTGAAAGACACATTTAACAAAAAGCTATATGAACCCTCCTTAAAGGTTGGAATAACCATCTAGACAAATCATAAACTTGGAAGAAGATGATTCATCGTCTTAACATAGTTAATATTTTTGCCTACATAATTTTCATTTTCGAAAATATAATAGTAGTCAACACATACTTATTCGTATTTTTTTCCTCAATTTTTTCTTTGAAAATTTTCATTTACATGATTATTTCTAAAAGAAAAATCATTGCATGAATAGTTCATGCATAAAAGTTTCTATTATTTCTAGTGTTAAGTGCGTAGTATAATTCAAAAGAATGTGTTCAAATTCACTAAACATAATAGTCATTAATTACTTCCATTTTTTTAAGAAGGAATTACTTCCTTATATCAGTAACACATAGTTATGTTTAAATATACTTTTATGTTCAAAAGTATGTTTTAAATTTAATAGAGGTTAAACAATTATAAATTTTAAGTTGTTGTCACCATCTCTTGGATATCTACAATGCTTTTCTTTTAGGCTTAGTTCTTGCCTCTAGTCGCATTCAAAAAGATTTTGGAATACAATTGAAGTCACCATATGATTCACTTTTGATCATTGTAATTATAAAAAGGAATGATAGATAAAAATAGTCTCGCATAACAACCAAATTGTTAAGACATATGTGGAACATGTTATGAACATATGTAATTTAAAATTGGCTTATCCTTTGACAAAACGCACTTTATTTGTAATTGGGTAAATCTAGGATGTGTTTAATACTTCAAAGAACAAGAGTTTAAGTCTAGTATTGAAGCTATGCTAATATGTCCAAGAAACAAGTAAATAAGTGCTGATTCATTAAAACTTGACAGCTATTCGACAGATAACCTATCTATCAAGGTCTTGACATATAGCTCGCCAGCTGTATCTATCGAGAATTACAAAATCAGAATTTTTAGATCTGATTTTCAGCCCATGCTGACATGTATGTGTAAGGTTTTTTTCTCTCATAACCCTAGACATATATAAGGCTTATTTTAAAAGCCGTCAAGGAAAACACATACAAAAAGTGACCGATGACTTATTCTCTCTGAAAGAAGCTACTACATCTTTGCGCCTTAGGATTTTGTAACCAAATACTTTTTGATCTTCATTGTTGATGAAGTGAAGAATTTTGTAGCCAACATCTTCCTCAAGTTGATGTGTTAGTCACGTATTAGGAGCCGTACATCATTGGTTAGTCACGTACTGGAATCTGTGCAAAATGGTGGCGTTTGAAGAGTTCAGAGGTTCTGAAGCGGTAGAAGATTTATGCTGTAAATTCATCTACAGAAACTGTAAAGTCTAAGGATAAAGGTTTTGTATTAGATCTGAAACTTCTCTTTATTATAGTGAATTACTTTTTGGGAAGGTTTCCCCTCAGGTTTTTTTATTGTAAAATTAATTTGTTTCATTAATTTTCTTGGGTTATCATATCTTGGCTTATTTATTATTCCACTGTGCATGATATTGACATGATATTGATGTTAATTCGTTTTATCAAGGCTTATTCATAATAAATTTAATTAACAACTTGGGTTTAAAATTTATTAATTCTATTAACCAGTGACTAAATTTCCCAACACAAATAACAAAGAAAACAACTGTAACATATATTGTTTTTTTAAGGACCGTAACATACATCAATAATAATAAAATAAAAAAAGAGTACAGTAGATTGTTTGTTCGGAGCATAATTAAGCAAATGCTCCTTCAAAAATTTGACTCTTTTCTATTTTATTAAAAAGACATTTGGGCGGTTATAACTCATCCTTTCGAACTTTTGTTCCAGGACATGACCTTATGGCAAATAAGTAGTTACACAAGAGAGGGATTCTTGTGTTTCATTATTGTCAAGTAGGATAGAAATTAAGGAAGGAAAAGAGAGGAAGGATGTTGATAGTCCACTTAAGTCCATTCTATTTTCGTATGAATAGGATGCAAGTTGCAAATAGATCATTGTCATGTCTCTAGTCCATAATGTTCGAAGGCATATGAACAATAGTGAAGAGGAAGATGTGGGCTTTGAAAAAACAACTATAAAGCATCACAAAAGATTCCATTACCACTAGATTATCGCTTAAAGTCTAGACTTAAGGAATTAGTGAAAGTGTGAAACTTTACCGTGTAACTAGTCGTTGAGAATCAACTGCTAACTTAGTATTAAAGGCAAACTTCAAATAAGTTCATTAGGGATTAAAGGCGTCTTCCTCCCAAGAGTTACATTTATGTTCATATAAATCTAGCTTTTGAATTTAAACCTTATTTTAGATGCAATTTTTAAGAAAAAATATTTTTTTTAATATTTTAAAATAACATTATGCAAAATTATTTAGTAATTAAAGAATTAGTAATTTGACCATTGTACAATAAGGGAGTTAAGAAAACTTAATGGCGTAACTAGTCTATTGAGTTTCAATTTTCAAAGACTAATATATATATATATATATATATTAATAGCCAAAAGCTTAAAGAAAATCCAATTAGATTTTAATTAAATTCTCAATTTTGCGCATTGTATCTCATTTAATTTTTAATTTTTACTTTTATGCCAACTGAATTATTGAGTGTAAAAATTGAAGTGTCCAAATCCAATTAGATTCTAAATTGGATTTCAATTAAAATCTAATTTTCCACCATGTGTCCATCTAAGTTTTTAATTTTAGTGACAAGTGAATTATTGGATGCAAAAACCGAAAAGTTTAAAACTAATTAAATTCTAAATCATATTTATATATATAATGAGAAACCATTACATATTTTAGAAATGTATGGGTTTAACTAATTAAACTTTAAATCATATTTATATATAATGAGAAACTATTACATACTCTAAAAATGTATGGTTTTAAAAAAGTGTAAACTACTACCATGTATAATTTGAACCTCTTTTAAAAAAAGTATAATTTGAACTGTATAATTGTAATTTTTTTTAATTGTACTCGTACATATACATGGGGCTACACATTAGTTTAGCATTAATGGCATGGGATTTTGAAACTTTCCTTCAACAAGTGATGATGGCAAGAGTCGGAGTTCAAGTCTCTAGGAGAGAGATTCATACACATATACACTTAAATTAGGTTAGAGTAAAATTTCTATCTTGTATAAAAAAAATGATAGCATTAATTTTCAACTAGTAATTAAATACATTTTACTTATACATACATGACTTGTGAGTCCCATCATGAATTTGATTAGTGAAATTCATTATTATGTGAAAGGGGTAGTACGCATTTATAGTACTTTAGAAGTATTTTATAATTACCCCTTACCGATAAGGAAAGAGAAATGTTACATCCAAAACATTTTCATAATACTTTTACAACAAATCATAGACGGAAAGTCGTTATTAGTTTTAATTTGAATTCATGGCTTAAATTACATTTTTGCACATCCGTAACAACTAATGACAACTTGCCACATAAGATTTGTTTTGAAAATGTTGTGGACATAGCATATCTCACAAAGAAATGCATGGTTTGGGTTGGAAGGTGTCTTCACCTAAATTGACCTTGTCCAGTGGAGTGAACATATTTCTAACCCAATCCAAGTGTATACATGAGTCAAATTGGGTTTAGCAAGTTGTGCTTAAATGTTTAATGGGTGGTAAAAATTGAATTTTCATAAATTATTTAAGCATTTTTTTTTTGTCAATAATTATTATAATTCACATAATATAACTAAATTGTATTTCAAAATTTCAGATTCATCAACACTAATTCTCAAAATACCAAAATAAATCAAACTCAAATTAAAATAAAAGTAATAAAATAACATATAGGTTAGGTTGGTTGAAAAAACTGCCAAATCCTACTCGACTAAAGTTGAGGCTAAAAATAGTAGTGCCCTATTGTTTTGTAGTGCAATTTTTAAAAATTAAAATTAAAATTAAAATTAAAATACCCATGGTATTCACATAAGGGTTTTTTTAGTGCATAGAAAAGCCATAGGTGCAGCTATAGGTTTCATTTACTTTTGGTTGATACGGATTCGAGAATCCCTATAACCACTGTTTTAAAACTCTAATATGCACGATAAAGTAATTGAAAATTTAAATTCTAGATTTTTGGCCAAAATTTGTTCGAATAGAAGGATAAGCTAAAATATTATTGTCATTTGGGATTATTCATTATTCTAATTTTTAGAGTTTTATCTTATATACAATTTTTTGGTGTGTGTGGATAAATTTGATGGTTAAGGTGTGAAGTGTAAAATGTTTTAAAAATAATAATAATAAAGAAGAAGAAGAAGAAGAAAAAAAAAAAAAAAGTGAATGCATAAGTTGCGAACCTAGAAACTAGAGAGTAAAAAAAGGGTTGCAGAATTACAGCCAGACTTATTTACATTTTAAAGCCTTAGAACATTAGCATAAGGAAATGCTACTCTATTCTATTTTACCATCTCAAAAAGTTCATCTATTAATTATACCATCCTATTATACAATACTTCCAGCATCCCAATCTTTTGTTTTCCTATTCTACTCATTAAAATAATATATTTATACAATAAAATAATATTTCCCCCAATCACCATCATTTATTCTTTCTTTCTCCCAATCACCATCACAATAAAATATTAGTTTTTTTTTTAGAATTGTGCTACAGTGTAGCACTATTGCAAAAAAATTTGCAATATATACTTAGCAATAGCATTTCCTGATGTAAAACATTTTAGAGTTAGAAATGCCAAATATTCCTTACATTTAGCATTAGCATTTCCCAATACTAATACTCTTAATTAAAGGCAGCAAATTCAGTAATCTAGATGTTCATCGATTTGATGTCCTCCTTTTTTTTTTCCTACTGAAATTTGATGTGCCACTTTTTATTATTATATGTATATGCAAATAAAGATTTATATTAAGTTATTAACATATGCCTATCTTTCGTTGGGAAACGAAAAAGGTTTATATGCTCGACCTTACTTAGGATTCTATACACCTATGTCCCAACTCGTCTAATAATTAGTGTCGAGGTTAGGCATATTATCTATCCCCAAATCCCAATTAGGGTTTATTTATATTATAATTTAAAAAAAAAAATTGTGTACAATAGAATAAACTTAGGTTCAATGTTCATTTTGCACATGATGAATCTAAGGCTGCTAAGCCCACTATTCAATAATAATAATAATAATAATAATAATAATAATAATTTGATAGGGATTGGTTTAAATTCAAAATCACCTACAAAGATATTAGAGGATAAACAAACTTATACTTTATTCAAAAACTTAAATAAAAAAGTGTGAATGAAAAATTTTAACCACTATTTTTAACATATATATTCTCATTGGATCAAGACTAAAGACCTAGCAACTGGTTATATAATGATCATATGAAAATTAAACCTATTATTCCTACCGTGATCTCTACGCCTCTACCACAGAGATTTTTACATGCTCTACTTTCAAATATAGCAAATTGATGACATTATTTATGACACATAAACACCACCTTAAATTAATATTATTTATAGTTAAAAATATATGGCCTGAAAAATCATCAAAATTTGATAGCACACTCTTTCTAAATATGAATGAATTATATTTCTGTCTAAAATAGGCGAAAGTCATGGATTTTGCAACCTCAATTAGCATGTTCTAAAGAGTTTAATTTTGTGAAAATTTTACAACCTCAACCTCTCCATTTTGCAATGCCTTCAGTCCATTAGTTTTGTCATTTTTTATTTGGGTGATAAGGTTTTTCGCGTGATACGGGTGCTAATGCCAAATGCTATATATTCAGCGCTAGTGCAAGGTTTTTAAACCCGGACCGTTCATTGAACCGTAAAAGGGAGAAGTTCAAGGTTTTTGAGGTCGAACCGAGGTCGAACTAGGGTCAAACCGTGATAACGTCATAATTAATTTAATAATTAATTAAAGCCTAAATATAGATATTAAATTTATAAAACTAGCCAAATTGACTAATATATCTATATATGTAAGGAAAATTTAATTATTTTCAAGCATATATTTAATAATTAAATAAGAAAGTTAACAAAATAGAATTATAACCATGAAAACATTAAAATTTATGATTAATTTTTGAAGTAAAGTTGAATATTTTTGAAGGATTTTAATTATAATTTTTTTTATTCCTTGTAAGAGATGGATAATTTAATTAAGTAGAATAAAATCATGTTAAGTTGTTTTAAAAAAAAAAATTGCTAAGGGGTTGGACCCCACGGTTCTCACCGGTTAGTGCAGTCCAACCCTGGTTTAGAGGTTTACGGAATTAACAAAAAATTCGGTTCTTTAAGCTTAAAAAACCGGTTTTCATCCCGGTTCGACCTCCCAGTCCAGTCCGGTTCTGAGAACCATGCACTAGTAATGATCTCTTTTTCTTTTTCCTTTTTTTAAATGCAGGCAGAGGAATTCTACCATCATTCTAAAGTATATTAAGCAAATGAAATGAGTATATCTACTATGGATTTTATTTTATATGCTTTTTATTTTATAATTTGTTGAGATGCAAACCTGTGGTTGTGATTAGTAAATAAAAATACAAGAATAACAGTGAATTTATACTTTCACCGATCATAACTTGTCCAAAATAAAAGTAAGAGATCCATTACACGCGCATTTATATGGAGAGAGAGAGAGAGAGAGAGAGAGAGAGAGAGAGAGAGAGAGAGAGAGAGAGAGAGAGAGAGAGAGAGAGAGAGAGAGAGAGAGAGAGAGAGAGAGAGAGAGTGTATAAAAAAGATTAATGCAAATATAATTAAATAGTATATATACTAACACATTTAGGACAGAGTAGAGAGATGGGACGAGATGAGCAAAACTTGTTTGATATATTTTTTTTGCAGTCTTGGTCTCTTACAAGTTACAACCTACTTACCTACAAGTCTTCACCACTTTATATGATAAAACCTTTCTCTTGTTCTTTGTTTAATAATGGTTTACCTAATTTTAATCTATTTAAGAAAACCACAGTCCAATTAAAAATATTTAGGTTGTTTGATATAACCCTTTTTATAGGTTTATTTTAATTGAGTGATAAATTCAGTAAAATGTACAGTTCTACTTTAAAAAAAGGGATTAAAAGACTGAATATTAAGAATTAAGTTCAATGAGTAAAAATTCAGTGAGTTCTAGTTAATTCACCTAGTAAAATTTATTGTCATCAAATAAGATATTTGAGTTTAATTCCCACCTATATCAAATACCAATTACAGTCTCAAAGCAAAGCTAAGCAATTGGACTATGAACTAAACAAAGAATGGAGAGTCAAAGAAAATGGAAAAACTTAGAGAAAGAAAAGTAAGAAAAGCCATTGATCTGAAAAAATTACTAATTGATCTGATTGATATGTAACTGATTATTATAGGATTCTAATATACACATAACCATAAGAATTTTAAGATCAATTATTGTATACTAGCTGTTAGAGCAGTCTATGAAGATGTCATAAATTTGAGGTTTTATTGCATAGATGAAAATTCTATAAGTAAGTATTTTAAGATTAACGATGTCGCATTAATTTTTCTTTTCCTTAATTTATTAAATTAGGAAGTATGCATGGTATATAGGGAAGTGAAATTTCTTAATAACCTTCTTGGCAGATAATTGGAAGAAAAGACAAGTGTTTCGTGGGTTGAAAACTTGAAAACATGTGTACTTTATGATCAATGGAGATTGGAAGATTTTGAAATTTTGTGCTACAAGTTCAACCTTCCTTTGATATTGGAAGAGAAATTATGGAAATGTGCTTGTGCGTGTTTCATTTCATATATTGGATTCTTCAACCAAAATGCGTAGATGAGTCAATTACATATTAAGGAGACAATAATAAGACTGGGAATGTGAGGATGAAAGAGAAGGGGGTTTCTGTACCTTTGTATTAGAATCCTATTCCATTTTTATGTATGTTTTTTCTCAAAAAAAATAATAATAATAAAAGAAATTCTCATATATACAGGTAAAAGATTATTAAATTCCACTACAACCACTTAATGGTCTAAATTGTGCCATGTGGCATCATCTTGTGTGCACATCACAAAATAAGCTTTGAATAATCAATGGGGTTAATCCCATGGTTGGAAAATAAAATAGGATGGAAGTCAAAAATAAATAAATAAATAAAATAGGATGTAAAATCCAAGAAAAGCTATATGAAGTTCTTGAAATCCAAGAAAAGCTATATGAACCTCCTTAAGAGCTGGAATAAGCATCTAGACAAATTATAAAATTGGATGAATATAATCCATCGTATTAGCATAGTCAATTTACACTTATTCGTATTTTTTTTCCATAAACTTTTTCTTTGATAATCTTCATTTACATGATGTTCTCTAAAATAAAAATCATTGCAAGAACTTTAATTCAAGCGTTAAAGTTTCTAGTAATTATAGTGTTAAGTGCATGGAATAGTAGAAAAGAATATGTGTTCAAATGAATTGAACATAAGCCATTAATTATTTTCATATATAAATAACACATTGTTATGTTTAACTATATTGTTATGTTATTATGGGAATAGGTAGAAAAAACTTTTGAATACATTTGGGAAATTGAAAAGGAGGGGCATAAGGGTTTTTCACTATTATTGTTTGCCCTTTCTTCTCCCTCATATCCCACAACTTACCTAAACCTAGAAGACCTTAAGCTTTCTTCCGATATTATCTCTTTAGATATCCTATCTGCTTCTATGATTAGTGAAGTCACTGTTGATATCTTTTTTTTTGGTAATCACTGTTGATATCTTTACTGTACGCTTTAGGTAAATTTTTTTTACGATAAACATAGTCATGCGTCTCCGACGCTCTCTCCCAATCATCTTCTATGTTTTTTAGTGTTTGTCCTTTTTGTCTTTTTATTTTTTAGGCCCCTAATTGTTTTTGTTTCTACTTTGTCTTTTTTTTCAAATAGATCTGTAATGATTATATTGGTCTTCGTGTCAGTTGGTGTTTGTAACTCTTTAATGAACAACATTTTGACTAATAATACTGTAATTATATCTTTAATCCTGGGAATATTCCCAGCATGCCAAGTATATCCATGGTTATCAATCAAATTGATGATTTTATTAAAATATATTATGTCTATATTAAAATATATTATCAATCAAGTGTAATTATATCTATATTAAGTTTCAATATAAATATATTTTGTATCAACTTAAAAGGAAAAAAAAAAAATTTATGTGCTATTTTAATTATTGTAGTATATAGCATCCGCCTACTTTCTCTCTCCTAATATCCAGAAAGTTCGGATTGCTCTCATGGAAACAGGCTTGGGCAACTGCACTCATAATGACTTCACCCGGAGCAATAGAAATTTCAGTCTTTGCCGTCAAAAAACATAAAAAGCTGAAAGTCATTTTAGTTTTTTGTTTAATTCAAGTGTTAAAGTTTCTAGTACTTATAGTGTTAAGTGCATAGTATAGTAGAAAAGAGTTCAAATGAATTGAACATAAGTCATTAATTATTTTCATATATATATATATATATATAACACATTGTTATGTTTAACTATATTGTTATGTTAAACATTATGTTTCAAATTTCATGTGAGATTAAGGTTCCGTTTGGATAGAACTTATTTTGCTGAAACTGAAAACTAAAAACACTGTAGCAAAATAATTTTTAAATATATGAATAGTGTCATAGGACCCATTTTTAATGAAAAAATTGCTGAAAAGTGAAGTTTGTAGGTCCGTGAACAGTGCACGGAACCCACGGTGTGATGAAAAGGGGCTAAAAAGTCAGAAATATACGGCTACTGTTCACAAACAGTAGCATGAATAGTAGTTGTTTGTCTCCCTGAAACACATGCTGTAGCAGAGGAAAAAAAAACAAAAAAAGAAGAGAAAAAACGCAAACGCAAAATGCAACAACCAGATCCAAACAAATACTAAAAAATAATATCAAATTTTTTTAGAGCACACAGAACCCCAACGGTTGAACACCTGCACCCGTTTCCCCGATAGTTCTGAAAAAATTCAGCTTGCTCAAGGCTCCTTTTCCCCTTGCTACGTATGATACTTTGAGTGTGTACTGATTCCTTGTGTTGTTGTTCTGATCAACGAGTCCACTTGGGAGGACACGCAATTGGCTTCATGTGATGAAGCCCTAGCTGCCACCTCTTCATTGAGACTCACATTAATTTCCTACGTCTGGCTGGGGAGATTAATTTGGAGCCGTAAATGATTGGGTCAATGATTGCAGGGGACACGGGTCATTAAGGGGATTTACTTCTTATCAGACTCCACCGTATTTGTCTCCATATTAATAGCGTGTGCCTTGCCCTCATTAAGAGGTGAGACACCTGGATCCGTTTCACCCACTTTAATGCTGTCCCAGCCTCCACGTTCTGCCAAATTAAATTCCGGAGCATTAACTTCCTTGCTTAGCTGCACTGAAACCTGTAACGGCTCTTCCCTTGCTGTCACCGCGGTGGTTGGGGAGGCGGCTCATGCTCCATCTGTGTCACAGTTGAAGGTTTGCTGCTCATCGGAATCCATGGATTTCTGCACTGCTTCTTTTTTTGATTTGTAAAAACCTGGGACATACACCACGTTCTTCCTAGTTGACCAAAAGCCGCAGCCCTTAGGTGTGGACCGAATTGTTTTTGCTCTGGCAGGAGGGAACATCACTGTCAATCCAGATATCACAGTCTTTGTCATCGTGCTCGAAGCTTCGCACCATAGCAAATATTAGGGAGTCTTTCATACTTGAAATTCACCCACACTTGCTCTCCTTTTTCAAGTGTAATAACACGACCACGAGAAATAGGCACTGTAACGTCCATCACGACTCTAACTCGAATAAATTTCCTCCCTCGTTAACTGAAGTTTCTGGGACCTCGTACCACTCGCAAGGACTTCACAAATTTTCTGCTGCTGGCACGTTCATGTATCGTATGGGGATGTTATGCACCTGGACCAAAAAGCAGTTTTGTTAAAACTTGAAGCCGTAAGTGGGTTGTCCTTCACATACCGTTGCATAATAATCAAATGTTTATCGAAGCTCCAAGGTTCACTCTTGAGTACCGTTCCATATCTTCCTTGTTTCAAATATGAAAAGAACCATGTGGTCACCTTGGTTTTGTATTTTAAAGCATTCCTTGTCCGCCACAGTGGGTTGAAAGTTTGTGCAATGGCATCAATATTCAGCGCTGTCTCTGTGAGAAACTTCGCTGCGATGATGTATTCTTGAGACTTGAGTTCACTTGTTTAACCAACCTGGGCCCTCTTTCTCAGACAAAGAGAGCGATTCCAACTTCTTGTAAGATCTTCCATGGTAGAGTATGAGATGATAGTGAAAGGAAAGTAGATTGACACACTTCTGTTTCCCAGTAACCCAAGAAAAAAGACCCCACAATCCTGGAAATAATTGTTTTTCGAGGAAGACAAAAACACCTTTGTAAAAAAGGGACCCCAATTCTACTGCCTAGAGAGACTAAGCTTTCTTAGAGTCAGAGAAAACAAAGTGAGATAATTCTATCTCACATGAAAGTTGATAATATGATGAAGTTGGTTGCAATGGTTTTTGAGTATATATATTATATATATATAGACACACACATGCACACCTAGCTTATAATAAGTACTAACGCACAAAAATATTAAACAATAATTAAAAAAAAATTCAATAATTTTGCCAATATTTGCCAATGGAAGGCATATATGACTAAACAATCTCAGGAGAAATAGAAAAAGATTTACAAAGAGGGAATTTTACAATCATATAAGCAACGGGGTCTTTACAAAAACGCAGGCAAGAAAATGCTTCTGAACTCGTTCCATTTTAAGATATTTACTAAAATTTACAAGATACTCATCACTGGTCAAACCAAGATCTCCACACAATGTTTTTCAGTGACTTTTTTCTCATAACCTCCCAATTCTTATCCCATAGTCAGATTTTCAGGCAAGTCCCTCACAATTCTCATATTCTCACCCACAACTCCCTTAGGCAATGGCCTCAAATTTGACTTCTCTACATGACCTAGTTGTTGTTTTTCCTCAAAAACCACGTTTTCAATATCGATTTCAGTTTTGACGTCAGTATTAGAAGCCAGGTGCCATGTGGAGTGGCAATTGTTTTGGAGTGAGAGTTTGGATTCACATTGTAGGTCTTGGGTTGAAGATGAAGTGTGAGACTCAAAGAATCTTATCATTGAATCTTCTTCCTCATCGTCGTCATCATCTTCTTCTTCTTCTTTATCATGATATTCTTCTTCTTGTCGTTGGGGTTCTGTGTGCTCTAAAAAANCAAAAAAAAAAATTATTATTGCTTTTAATGTCCATTGAATTTAAAACATAATATAACAATTTATTTAAACATAACCATGTTAATTTATAGTTAAACATAACAATGTGTTATTTATATATGAAATAATAATGGCTTATGTTCAATTCATTTAACACATATTCTTTTCACTATCTATGCACTTAACACTAATATACTAGAAACTTTAACGCTTGAATTAAGTTCTTGCAATGATTTTTTTTAGAGAACATCATTAAATGAAGAATTATCAAAGAAAAAGTTATGGAAAAAATACGAATAAGTGTAAATTGACTATGTAATACATGGATTATATTCCAACTTATAATTTGTCTAGATGCTTATTCCAGCTCCTACTGGGATCAAGATTTCATATAGCTTTTCTTGGATTTTACATCCTATTTTATTATTTATTTTTTTTACTTCCATCTTTTTATTTCCAACCATGGAGATTAACCCCATAGATCATAAAACACTGAGATTTACCAATCAAATTTAATATGATGAAGTTGGTTGCAATGGTTTTTGAGTAATATATTATATATATATAGACACACACATGACACACTAGCTTATAATAAGTACTAACGCACAAAAATATTAAACAATAATTAAAAAAAAATTCAATAATTTTGCCAATATTTTGCCAATGGAAGGCATATATGACTAAACAATCTCAGGAGAAATAGAAAAAAAGGATTTACAAAGAGGGAATTTTACAATCATATAAGCAACGGGGTCTTTACAAAAACGCAGGCAAGAAAATGCTTCTGAACTCGTTCCATTTTAAGATATTTACTAAAATTTACAAGATACTCATCACTGGTCAAACCAAGATCTCCACACAATGTTTTTCAGTGACTTTTTTCTCATAACCTCCCAATTCTTATCCCATAGTCAGATTTTCAGGCAAGTCCCTCACAATTCTCATATTCTCACCCACAACTCCCTTAGGCAATGGCCTCAAATTTGACTTCTCTACATGACCTAGTTGTTGTTTTTCCTCAAAAACCACGTTTTCAAAGATGGAGCACACGGAACCCCAAAGACAAGAAGAAGAATATCATAATAAAGAAGAATAAAAAGAAGAAGAAGAAAAAGCTCTAAACTATAAGTAATTGATGCAGTTGTCTAAGGCCCTAAATAGAATGAAAAAAAACTCCGTAGATTTTAATTTAATTAAGCCCAAATATCAGCCAATAAATAAAATAAATTTTTTTATCAAATGACAAAAAAGAAAAGTAAAAAGATAGAGAAGTGTTTTTTTTATACAACTTTTACAACAAATTCTAAGTAACAAGTTGTTACAGACTGTTATTGATTTCAAAAAATAATTTTAGTAGTGAGTTCAAATTAAAACCAGTAACAAAATATTGTAAATATAACACTTTTTAAAAAAAAATGCCCAAAAAAAATTATAACATTTTTCACAATACTTGAGTTGCAAATTTTTACTAATTTCACCTAGATTCACCACTAACATCACTCTTTTACTTACCACTGTCAATCTACCACATCAATAGATGTGAAAATTTTGTTAAATTTTTTGTATTTATAGACTTTCTATAAAATAAAATAAAAAATTCTACGTGATTCATGTTAATTAGTAATAATTTTGCATATAAAACAATATATTAGAGTTTAAGTAACATTTAATTTTTTTTAAAGTTATATCTAAATATATAAAACGTCTTAATTTGAGTTTTCACCTGAGACCCCTAAATGCATCAAACCGTCACTGAGAAGAAGATGATGAAGAAAACACATTGATAAGATTCTTTAAGTCTCGCACTTCATCCAAAATCTCACTCCAAAAGAATCACCGCTCCACATGGCACCTAGCTTCTGATATCAAAGTTGAAATCGAAACCTATAATGAAAACACCAATTGGATCAAGTTGCGGGTAAGATTGTGAGAATTGCAAGGGACTTGCCTGAAAAGTTGACTTTGGGAAAGGTATTGGGTGGTTACGAGAAAAGGCTTAGTGCAAAACGGTGTGTGGAGATGTTGGATTTGATGAGTAAAGAGGATCTTGTAATTGGTTAATTCCTTTTTTACTTTGAATAAAGCGGGTTGAAGTAAGAGCACTTGCTTGTTGTTCCTCACACGTGTTTAGTAATACCATCCGATCTTGGGGATTTTAAAAGATGCATTTAATGAAGTGCTATATGAACCTCCTTAGGGGTTGGAATAAACATCTAGACAAATTACAAACTTGGAAGAAGATGATCCACCGTCTTAACATAGTTCTTATTGTTGCCTACATAATTTTCATTTCGAATATAATAGTTCTTAATATAAACTTAATCGTATTTTGTTTTCTTTGAAAATTTTCATTTACATGATATTTTCTATAATAAAAATCATTGGATAAACTATGGTTTATGAGTAAAAATTTCTGGTATTTCTAGTGTTAAGTGCGTAGCATAGTTCAAAAGAATATGTGTTCAATTACACCGAACATAATAGTTATTAATTACTTCCATTTTTTTAAGAAAGAAATACTTCTACACTTTGATAACACATGATTATGTTTAAATGTATTTTTATGTTAAATATATTTTTTTATATAAAATATAAATTTTATTCTAACTTAATCTAAATATAAGTGTGTGTATATATATATATATATATCTTATATTTACAAAAGTAAAACAAAGAAAAAAAAATATTTGTTATCGATAATTTTAATTCCATCTTTATACACGCTTAATGCTTTGTGTATTGTATGTGGATATTGTGTATGTATGGGGGTGTCAAATGTTATGACGTGACTCAGTGATAGGAATTTTCGTATCATTTTTTTACATGATAAATTGATAATTGATTAGATCGATTCGAATAATGGTTTTTTAACAAATATGTTATGCGATCTGCACCCGTCAAGGTATATGATTTTACCTATTGAGTTTCTCAAAAAAAAAAAAAAAAGATTTTACTTATTGCCGTGACCATTGGTTGATGAGTTCACATGAATAACTTTTTTTTATTCAAAAAAAAAAAAAAAAAAGAGGTTTCTTTGAAATATTGGGCAAAACAAAAACAATAGAAATAGGGTCTGGGTCTATGGCTATGGCCACAATTGGTCAGACTATATACTAATCGGTCAGGTCTGGTACCCTGTGATCATAGACCATTATTGATACTGCTAGTCATCATTCCAAATGGGCCCCCCCAGATTCTTCTTGTTCATCGAATTTCCATATCAGTCCCTCGTCTACATGACATAAATGACCTTTCACAAGGGTGTTAAAGTAATTTCAGTAGGTAGACAGCATCATAAATTCACAGTTTTCAAATACTTTATGGAAAAAAAATTAACAAAATGATGAGATGATGACATAACCTGTTATATAGCGGGCCAACCCTAAGATAGGTACATGATGTGGTGGTCCGGGTCGGACCAGGGATCGGGTTCTTTAACTGTGAGTTCAGTGGGGTCCATCCATATCTTAGGACTCAGGTTTACGCGGCCGAGAGTCGGATTCTATAATCTTGATGATCATTTTTTTTTTTTTTTTGAGAATATCCTGATGATCATATTGATAGTAGAGTTTATAAAAAAAACAAAAATTTGATAAAATATAGTAATTCGTGAGTGAGTGGTACGTAATAAAATAATATTAATAGTAGGTTTTGCTAAAAATGAGTGAAATATTGTCAATTTAACGGTTGAAAAAATTGTTATGATTTATAATTTTTTGTTAAAATATAAAATTTATGTTTTAAGTTTCATTATAATTCATTTCATTCTCTTTCTTTTCAGTGTTTTAAATTTTAAGTTTATTTAATTGAAGACTTTTAGTTAATTCATATTAGTTTTTTTTAAATAGAAAATACAGTTAATCATTAATTGGATTTTTATTTAATATAAAAATTTTGAAGAAAAAAAAAGGACAATCAGCCATGATATATAACGAAAATACTTTAATTAAATAAATATAAATTTAGAGAACTAAAATAAATAAAACTAAAATTAGAAAACTAAATAAATTTTGATAAAACAGTAAATTTTGATTTTTTTTTTTTTTTTGGATGTGTATATACACTTTATACTGTTGATGAAGATGATGATGAGTCATGATGGTACAGATGAGCTGAGCTATACAGAAATGGTCCGTGATCTTTCTCAGTTCTAATAACTCTTCCATTTTAGTAAGAAACAAGTAGGCCCGACAAGGCCACTAACTAAACGGTACCTTTAATTTTTTTTTTTTTTAAAAAAAAAAATCAACGTTACTATATGGTTTTGGTGACTTGGGTCTGTTTATTATTTGTGCTTACTCAGCTTGTTGTACATGGCTACCAAAAGTTACCCTAGTTGTTGTGTTGGTTGGATTAATGGGTCTCTCGGCTTGGCTTACAAGTTTCAACTAGTTTTATTTTTTTTCTTTTTAAAAGCCAAAGAAGATAATTTTATACTAGTTTTTCTCATGCCAACGGACAGTTTATTCTTAACCCATTAGATGATTTTTTTTTAAAATATTATATGATAATTCATAAAAACATACACATGTATTATTTAAATAAGCTAAATGAGTCGTTAACTGAGTTTTTTTTTTTTTTTTTTTTGAAAGGGAGTCGTTAACTGAGTTATGTAACAAAAGATATACATGAACGATTTTATGAATCTTGACTGGTAAATTTTTTTCACATCTGAATTATCAAGGACTAATAAAAAAGAAACTTTCAAAAGTGAAACAAAATGAACTATAAAAGGTTTTGCTTGGTTGCATCCTCTTCTTGTTAGATTGTGAGTTGCTTTGTTTGCTTCTTTGAAACTGTGCTCCAGCCTGTAATCTTGAATAGCTTAGAGCATAAACTTGCAGTCTATTACAAAAATCTAAGTTAGTTTGTTAATATTACTAGTACTATCAGCATAATGTCAATCACTACTTCTTAAACTTCCAATTTGATGTTGAACAAATGGTACAAACTTTTCTTGAGTAAAGAGGCTGTTTGAAGTTTGCACGTAAGAAATTCAAGAAGTAGAAAAGTATTAATAGAAATCATATGAGCCAATGATTGAATCGCATGAATATTGGTCACTTGAAGTAGATGCAAGGTTCAAAACTCTGCCTTTGCCTATGACATATGCCACTTTTTGAGCAAATTCCTTCGTTTATGCCCCAAATTAATTGGTTTTGCTATTTATAATAATTTTCTTCTCATTATAAATTTTAACTTAAATAAAGTCTGAATAATATCTGGGATGTCTCCTAGAGACTTTAGGATTTGATTTTGCAATTTTTTTCAATTATGCATATTTTGGTGATTTTCAAGCCTAATTTTGTGCCTAACACAAATTAGGGTTTTTAGTGTCTCCTAGTTGCATTTGGAATGAAGTTGGTAGCGTTAGGGTTTCTTTTCCTATTTAAGAACATTGCAACCTCCAAGACAATTAAATTTTGACTTGATAAAATTTCAAAGAGTTTTCTCTATTATTTTTTCTAGTGGATTTTGGAAGTTTTCCTTATTGATACAAGCAACCCCTTGCATATGAATTTAATGGTTATTATCTTGAAGTAAATATGTTTTGCTTCTTGTGGCTTTCCGCTTGCGTCACAATTTCATAATAACTATTTCGATTTCAAGTTCTTTAGCAATCATTAGTTTGTCTCTCAGCCATAAAATAGTTAAAACTCATTGCCATACCGATAAAACGTGAAAATTGCCATATCTAATTGCCTTCGTCATCTAGGATAAGCTCTCCTCCACCCACTATCCATAGGTTTTGGATTAAAAGCTCTTCATTTGCGTGAAGTAACTTTGAACCAACCCAAAGGGTGGTTTCATCCATTTTGACGTGGACTTTGTATGTGTATTTTGTGGGGGGAGGGTGGCACTAAAAGAAAATAGATCGAATAACTCTGGTGGACACACTCCTCATGCAGGTTACAGGTACTTCTTGGAAGGTTACATTATTAATTTCTATGAAACTAGTAAGACCATAGACTAAAAAGTACACGCCCATGGTAAGTTTAGTTCTTAAAATGTGAGTAGCTATCATAGAGCTAGGAAAGAAGATTCCAATTCTAAATGACTCTCGGCTTTTGACTAATTTCATAAATACAAGGCAAAAAAAGGAAAAGAAAAAAGAAAGATTGAATCAATTCGCAAATGATTAAAAAAGAAGATTTTAGGATTTCAAGATTGGAAACATAATCAAATGTGAAGAATGTTGAATGGTATTGCATGAAATTCGACTATTCAAGATTGACGAGATTATGTATATACGTGGAATCTAATGTCACCAGTAATACTGTTTGCTTGATTGAGAAAATGATTTGCTCGAGCGTGCTCAGGTTGCACTTCTTGAAATAGCTTCAACTTTAACTTATTCTTTAGTAGAAGACAAATTAAGTATTACAACCCAATTTCATATTACATTGTATACTATTGTGCGTGCCCAATACCAAAGCCCGTTGGGCTGGGCCTCACTTGGACTCACAACTTATTTGTATGGTGGACTTGGATTTCCTACTCTGGGTCGTTCTTTTCGCTAAGACTTAATGTCCTCTCTGTTCTTTCCTCGTGGGTCTGGGTCACCTTCTCTCTCTGCTCACTCTCTGCATACACTCTTCTTACCGTCCATTCTCTAACCCCTCTCTTCTCAAAACTTCCTGTATTTATAGTCCATAGTTTAGTGGAGATGTCATAATTACTTGTCAACGAGTGCAACCGGCGGTCCACTATTATTGATCGTAAGTGGGTGGTCAGGTAGGAGTGGGAAATTGTGAGGGTGGCATTGGAACTTGGTTCCCACCTCTACGATAGTTCTCGGTAGCGATGGCTCTCCGAGGTACGGCCCGGTAGGTACAGTGCGGGGCTTCTCGAGAGTCAAATATCTGTCACTGCCTGGGAAGGTGTTGCCGAGAAACGATGAAGAGGCAAGGCTCGGGCTTGCAGTACGCGTGGCCCGGGGTGGGCTGCCGGGTATAAGGAGATTGGCCTCATGGGCCATATACCCAGGCCAAGGTCCAAGGCCCAATATAGGGTACGACGCGGGGGCCGTACAATAGCCCCCCCCCTGATTCGCTCCCCATTCTCGGGGGTGAATCAAGGGTCGCAGGGGGTAGAAACCCGTCTGGGAAGTCGAAGGGTCGGTGCTCGGTTGTTGATGGGGGCATTAATGCGTCTCAAAAGACGCGATTGGAGTTGACTGACGACCTGTCCGTCATTACTGTCTGACGGTTCGTGAACTGAGGCGTTACGCGTGTGGTAGTTGAGGCGACGGTCCGCGTGTTTTCCCGCCAGTGGATTATTTAATGCTTCTCATTTCACTCTCCATGCTTATAAATAGTCCCTCTAGTCTCTGGTTCTCACTTTTGCATTCCTCATTTTACAATATTTCACTCTGCCGAGCATCCCTCCTTCGTGGTTCTTCCCCTGGCCCAAAACACACTTCCTCCTTAGAGCCCTCAGTAAGTTCCTCTCCTTCTTCTCATTTTTCTGTTTAGCCAGTTCAGTCGATTCTTTGGTAATCGTAGCATTTCTTTTCTCAATTTTCTTTGAAAAACACTCGCTTTGAAAAATGAGTTATTCTCACCTCCTTTCCACCGAGCATGCTTTGGCTAGATTTAGGGAGGCCTATAACGTTCCTAACGACGTAGACATTGCCTATTGCAATATGAGTGATATTGACATCCAGAGGCGCCGTAGTGTAAACACGGTGTTCTTTCCCTTGATGGCCATTTTAGAGGGTGGGCTTAGGTTCCCGGTTGACCCTCTTATTCTTAGTACCCTTAGATTTTACGGTCTTTGTCCCGACCAACTCCCTCCCAACTTTTACCGGGTAGTGAATTGTGTGAGTAGGTTGAACCAGTTGTACGGGCTGCAACTAAATCACTATGACATCAATCAGATGTATAGTCTGTGCGGTAATATTCAGTCGGACTATTATCTAAAGACTAGGGATGTAAGGGTACGGCTTATTTCATGCCTACCAGACTCAAACCGAAATTCGGCCAAAGATTTCGTTCGAGTGAGCGGCAATTGGTTTGCCGAGGAGATCCCCTGTGCACTTTCGCCGCGCGACGTTGGTCGGTGACGAACTTTTATTTACTTTTGTCTCTTTTGGTTTTGGTCTGGTTATGTTGTCACTAACCCTTGTTTCCTCTGTGCAGAGAGCAAAAGATTCAAGCCGGACCTTAGAGTGGTGCACGTTCGAGACCTGAATTTCGTGCTCAGGTCGGAAATCTTCGTTCACTCGGACGGACAACTCCGAGCGTCTCACCTTATTCTCCGTGTCAATCCCGTCTACTCAACTTGGCAGCCATTCAGCCAAGCTTTACTAGTTGACAGCCCTCTCCTCTCATATATCGACGTCCGGCACGCGAACTTCTTCCCACCAAGACTAACCGTAGGCGAGGCACGTGATCTTGGCCCCCAGTACATTTGTTCGGACGAACGGCAGCCCATCCGTGACGAGTCAGCCGAACGTGTATCTGCCGAGCGTAAGAGACGCGCCCACGAGCAAATCCAACAAGCTCCTGCTCAGCCCGAGAGAACCGTAGAGCCCGAGGCTCCTGTTCGGGAGGCAGAGGGTGCAGCCGCAGATCCAACTGATTCTTCTGAAACAGGATCCGGCCAAGGCTACACCATGGTGGCTAGGAGGAAGATGACGATCGACCGCTTTGTCCCGAGTGCCCGGCCTGCCGTACAGCAACAACCAACCCCCCGCCAGGATACTTCGCCCCCCGCTATCCCGTCAACCCGAGTTCGAAAAAGGCCGCGCACAACCGACCAAACTCAGACGGGCTCGGGCAACGTGCCCCCGCGACCTTCGGCTGGTATTGTCATCTGGGAACCGGTGGCGCAGACCAGGATCGATCTGGCATCTACTTCCCGTGCTCCGGCGGCATGGCGGCCCTCCTTCAATCTTGGCGGCGAGCCTTTTCCATCTACAACCAGTGCCCGAGTATGGGACAAAGGTTATGGTGGCCGCGTGGCGCAGAGTCTGGCGTGCGGCATCCTCTTGCCCGAGGACCTGCATGCTTTCACGGAATCGACGGACGAGTCTCTGGGAAGGCGTTTGCAGTGGCACACCATAGCGGTAACTGTTTTACTTCTCTTTATGATTCTCGGCTTTCTATTTGCCCATGCATGTGTACTTTCCATTTTTCCTCACAAAGTGAATGTTGTGTGGTCAGGCTGCGCAAATGTCGTATGTCGTGGACGGGAGGATGAAGGAGCTGGCCGAGGAGGTTGAGCGGGAGAAGGCTCTGAAGGATGTAGCTGAGGCCATGGCGAAGGAGAAGTCGATAATAGCCGAGGAGGCAGAGAATAAAAT